>NW_010973400.1:2122228-2220636 GCF_000737465.1 Haliaeetus leucocephalus
AGGAGAGGAGAGGAGACAAGAGGAGAGGAGAGGCTATGCAGGTGGCATTTAGAAACAGTGCTTTGTTGTGCAGGTTTAAAATTAGGAAAGCCAAAGTTCAGCTGGGTCTAAAATTGGCAAGGGACATGAAGAGCTGCAAGAAGGGTGCCTGTAAATACATTGGCAGCAACAGGACAATGTGGGCCCACTGCTCAGAGGGTAAAAGAATATAGTCCCAAATTGAAATAGGAGAAGCAGAGTTACTCATGCCTCCTTTGCCTTGGTCTTTACTGGCAATATCTGCTCTCAGATTCTCCCAAGTCCCTTTGCCTAGCAGCAGAGTCTGGGGGAGTGAAGTATAGCTCATGGTAGAGGATAGGCATGAGGACAGGGATAGAGGATGAGGAATGGACTTACAGACCTTTTAAGTGAATTGGACATACACAACTCCATGGGACCAGGCAGGATACATGAAGGGATGCTGAGGGAAACAGATGAGCTGATGCCATTTTGAAGTCACTTGCTATCATCCTTGAAAGACCATGGTGCTCAGGGAAGGTTCCTGATGACAAGAGAAGACAATAGTCATGGCCATCTTCAGAGAGGGCAAGAAGGGGGATCCAGGGAACTATGAGCTGGTCAGCCCAACCTGAATGTCTAGGAGGATTGTGTAGCAAATCTTGCTCAAAGGTATTGCCAAGTACAAAAAGGACCAGAAGGTCACTGGAGCAGCCAAGGATAAATCATACCTGAGCAACCTGATGGCCTTCTGTAATGAGATGACTGGGTTAGCGGACAAGGTGGGCCCCGAGGCTTTTATTTACTTTTAACTTCAGCAAAGTTTTGACAGTGTTCCATGGTATTGTTTTAACTAATGTGGAGGTATATACTGCATGGATTGACTATAAGAGAGGTGGAAAACTGGCAGGACTACCAGACTCAGGGGGAGTAGATGGCAACAGTTCAAAGCCCCACTGGCAGTGGGATGAGTGGTCAATATTAGGGCTGATAACATTGAATATCTTTATTAATAGCCTGGGCATTGCAATGAATATACAAATAAAAAATTGAGGGGAGCAATATGCTAGAGGGCAGTGCTATGATTCAAAAGGACCAAGACAAACTGGAAAAATGGCCTAGTAGTAACTAGATGAAGTTCAGCAAAGGCAAATGCAAAGCCTTGCACCTGGGGTGAAATAACACCATGCAGCAGTACAGGCTGAGCTGCAAATGGGTAGAAAGCAGCTTTACAGAAAAAGACCTACAGGTCCTGGTGGAGACCAAGTTGAAAATAAGTAGTGGTGACAATGAAGGGCAACCAAACGCTGGGATGTATCAACAAGAGTAGCAAACAGTTCAAGCAAAGTGCTCTGTCTGTCACTTCTGTGACTACATCCTGAGTACCATGTCCAGTTTGGGGCTCCCAGGTGTAAGACAGACACTGACCTGGCGGAGCAAGTGCAGTGGAGAGCCACCAAGGTGATTTGGGGACTGAAGCACAAGACATACAAGTTGAAGCTGAGAGCTGGCTCTGTTGAGCATGGGGAAGGGAAGGCTCAGGGTGAGTTTGATTCCTCTTTATGCCTGTCTAATTGGGACAGTGTAAAGATTCTTCTCAGAGGTGCCCTGTGAAAGGAGAAGCAGCAATGAACACAAATTGTAGCAAGATAAATTCTGATTACATATAAGGAAAAAAAAATAAATTCTCAAAGCAGGGTCCAAAACTGGAGCAAAGGCCCAGAACAGCTGCAGAATCTCCATCGGAATCACTGCAAGCTCAGCTGGACATGACCAGGAGCACGCTGATTTAACATCAAAGTTCACCTTGTTTTGAGCAGGAGTGGACCAAGTGACGTGCAGAGGTCCCTTCCAACCAAAAGCATTCTATGATACGACCCTGACATCATGCTAGAATTGAATCACCACTTAAATATACTTCACAAGGCAGAGGTGTTGTCAGTTTGCTTTAAAACAATACCCAGAATCCTCATCGGCCAATAAATACTAGAACTTTGGATTTCTTTTAGGTCTACTGCGCCTAACTCCTATCTTGGCATAGTCGTCACAGTTTTGTTTTTGGACAGCTTGTTTCCTTTAGAATTTCTGCCTCATGCTGGGATGGAGTAAGACTGAATAATTTATCTTCCTTTTCCTCAAAAGCTGAGCAATAGTTATACCCCACATGGATTTGAGACATTATTATCTTTCTAAGCTTCCGTTAATTATCTTTATCATCCCTGCTTTTAAAGGTCTAGCATTTATCTTTGCAAGGTTCTTCAAGCTGGATTATAGAGGAAAATTTAAGTGTATTAATTCCATTCTTGCTCATGAAGTTTTAAACTCCATTTCATAAACACTTTTTCCACTGCCTGCAATAATTTTTCTGGTAGTTTTCCTGTGACCGAAGTGTCCAATGTGTAGAATTGATGGCTTTTGAGGTCATTATGCACATGTGTAATTATGTCAGGTGTGCTGCTTTGATTAAGACATAAACACCTATACAGTTTTTGAAGATATAGATCACAGATACTTTGTTTGCCACATACAAATCTGCCATGCACCTTTTCTTCTCAGCCTACTTAGAAATATGAACTGCTTTACAGTAATGTTTAGCTCTGGAGCAGTGCAGGATAGTGCTATTTCAAGGTTTTTAGATGTCATCTAAGCTATGGACTGTACAGCTGTTTCAAGTCTTTCAATAGATCCATCTTCATGTTATGTAGATAACTCCTGAGTTTTCCTCTAAATTGCCATTGTTTCCATCACTGGTTGCTTTGTAAAGGGACAGGTCAGCAAAAGTTCAGTGTCAGTGCTCTGTAAAGTTTGGAGCATGCTCTTTGATGCAGTGAACCGAGTGGAGTGAGAGAGGGCCCTTTTAAAATAACCAGAAGTAAAAGAGTGGAGCAAGCCACCTATAAATTCACCCAGACAGACCCAAGCTGACCACTTCACTTTGTGTTCCTCCTCTGTTCCCTGTGGGCCACGTTGCTCCTCAGGTTGTGCTGGGTGGTTGTCCCATACAATAATGCAGTGGAGCCCGTGGTGGAGGAGAGGCTAAGGGCTGGGTTTGCGCAGGCTGAGGGGGATGTGATTGCTCTCTTCAGCTTTCTAGTGGGGGCTTATGGAGAAGACACTGCCAGAGTCTTCTCAGGGGTGAGCAATAGAAAGGCAAAGGGCAATACACACAGAAATCAGCAAAGGAAATCCTTAGTTAGAAAGAAGGAAGAAATTGCTCACACTGAGAGTAGCCAAACACTGGCACAGGTGCCCAGAGATGTTGTTGCATACCCTGAAGTTATCCACATGTCGAGCAGACAAAGCCCCAAGCGATCCAGTGTAGTGTTAGCCTGCTCTGAGCAGGGGATGTACCTGGTGGCTTTCAAGAGCCCTTTCCAGTGAAGCCAGTCTGGTTATTTTCTAGTAATGAGAGCCTGCAGACAGCTGTGGAAAGGAGTCTTGGAGAAAAGTCAGTCTAGACTCTCTTAAAAGGTTTCCTTCAGAGCACAGAGAGGTGGCATCTGCCACGCAAAGGTAGTTATGGAAGTTACCTTGACCTCAGCAATAAGTCTGCAAAGCCAATCTTGCTTACCTAGCCTTATGACCCATTGGCAAGGAAGCAGATTTGTTCTGCAGCGAAGACCTTTTGGGTCATTCTTTTGATACAGAACAAAGAAGGTAGTTCAAAACCAGAGAGAGATAAGGTAATTGCAGCAGTTGTTGAGCAGCGTGCCTTTTTACATCCAACTCTTTGAACTAGGAGATTAAACAAAACTTAAGCAATGCTGCAAAGTTTGTGGACCAATCCAAGCTTTCATTCATTTCTTTTTGCCTTTCTACTTCACTCTCGACATCTTTGTCGTTCTCCCCCATTTTCCGTCAGACACTTGATTTAAACTCTTCTGACACTTCCTACAGTGTATCTGACTGTACTGGAAGCACCATAGCTTGCTGGCAACTACCACTGAGTCGTGGGTAAGAAATGAAACACACTTGTCACTTACCACAACTATTTTGACCTTCTGTTGTTTTGACATATAGAACACCTCTGTGGAAATAAGGCTGTCTGGAAAATAAAACTCAAAAAAACCCAGAAAAATAAGGAAGGGAATAATGACAGTGCATAGACATTTTAGATTTGGTCAGATTTCTCTTTTTGTGTCTGCTTTCCAGCCAGCTCTGCTCACAATACAACTGCGTTTGGCTAGGTCTATGCTAGTAGATTAAGCGGTGCCAGGGCATGGGCCCAAGAGCTGGAACTTGACCATCTATACCATTAAATTGTTAGCACAAGCTCTGCCTTGCGTTTGGCTGGGGCCAGCTAGTGCTGTCATAAACAATTCCAAGGCATGGCTTGGGGATTAGCAAAGGCCAGCAGCCATTCCCAGTTGGCGGTTTGGATATAGCCACCTTGTTTTGGAGGGTAAAAGTATATAATCCTGTGAATGTGGCCAGGCCATCTCATTTGGCCTCAGAGCCGTGTAACAGGTCCTGGCCCTGTTTAGTTTTCTAGTTACTGGGATGGCTTTGTGTTTGAGGCAAGTGTAATTGGTTTTACTTGACTCTACAGTTTCATACTTGACTGAGTTGTATCTGAACAATAAGGAGCATGAGTACATCTCCACTTTATCTGTTCTTTCAGCAGGTGTATCTGTGCACTAAGATGGTGTGGTCTGTCCCTGTTGTAAATTGTCAGAGCAACTAAAATACTTTGTGAACCACTTTCCCATTACAAATAGAAATATATAGTCTAAGGGAGTCTAGAAGTATATCTTCTAGGGAGTTGTTTCAGCTATTTTTCAGAAATCTTTGTCATGGTTTTGCACATGGGCCACTAATTGCTGGCGAATTCAGTTCCTGTATCAGAATGAAGAATATGTTCTGCAGATGTACCTGGTGCCAGGGAATTATTTTTATCTTTTCTGTTGGATCTGGAAGTAAGAGATTGTGTTAGATATTGGATGGATGTTGGCATACAGCTGGTATGAAAGATCATGTTAGCCATTAAGTGTTGAAGTAGAAACACCTCTTGCTACCCACACAACTGGTTTTTCACTTAGTAGACTGTCTATTCTCTTCCTTTCTCACCACAGCATTGAATAGAAAATAATACTGCTTTCTGCCAATGAAAGCCCAATAAACACGTGATAGTTGCCAGGAGTGGTAAAATTCCAAGTGTATGGTTATATCCTGTTGTCCTGCTCTGTTTTCATCTGCATGCTTCCGTTTCCAGCTGCCTGAGATACAATTAGGTATGCATCTTGATTTTTTGGAGATAAATTATGAATTTATTTATTATCAGAAGTTGCCTGATTCCATGAGCAGAGAGCTCCAGAGTGCCTTGTTGGTGCATCCTTCTAGCGTTGCAAGAAGAGAGACCTGAGGTTTTGCTTTACCTTCAGCATTTTAGTCATCATATGAACTAAAATTAGTGTTCCCACAAGTAGCTCTCACAGACTGCACATGCCCTCTTGCACATGCCACAGCCTGTGTAAACAAAATTAAAGTAGCACGGTTAATGTGTGTGTCTCCATGTGGGGTGGATTTGGCCTTGATTTTCAGTCAGTGCTGACAAATTTGGAGACTTTTCAGTGCCAGATACTTTATCTGAAGTATTTATGGCAGGATATGTCCACTGGTCCATTTGTGATGGCACCTGTACAGAAATCTATTAAGCATATGTTATATTTGGGATTCTTCCCCTCAGAAGAGTCTATAGAAACAAAGCTTGGTGCATCTCACCTGTGGTGTTATTTCTTGAAGAGCTCTGGTGACTCACTTTCTTCATCCCATCAACCATAAAATCTGCCAAATCTACCATACCTTTGTAGAGGAACAGTTTACAAGTCTATTTGATGAACAGCTTAGGGGTTAATAGTGGGGTGTTTTGCCAGTCAGGTTCAGTCAAATGTAACGCTATTAGCACCGGCTAGTTGTTCAGTGCTGTTGGAAATGAGCTTCTGTTTCTCAGCCCTTTTCCCTTTGTGTTTCTGCTTCATTGTGTTTAGTGCCCTGGCTGTTCGCTTTTCCTTTGGAGGTGAGTGTTCCTGGACAGAATAAAAGTACATAGATGGAGCAATGTGCAACTGTGCGTACCGCTGCTGAAACCCTTTTACAAGAGCTAGACTGCTTGGAGAAAGAAAGAAAGAAAGAAATGCAGTTGCAGGAAGCGAATCTAAATAAGCTCCCACTCCACCTTTTTCAATTTACTGGAGGAAATATCTTTCTTCATATCGTTTGACTTTTTGATTGTTAGATCAAATTGAGCCAGTTGGAATGAGCCTCAGTGATCAGAACAGAAGTCCTGAAAACCTCTGTTTAGCTGCTCTTTGGTCTCTGTGCAATTGGTTTGCTTAAATTTCCTGTAATAACCTTTTAAAAGTCATGTACCCATTCTTCACTGAGGACCCTGCTGTGCATTGTGATTATGTTATCTGTTGCCTCCCTGAATGTTTAACATGATCAAAGTGTGTTGTGGGGCTTGATTTTGGGGGGAGTTCTTCTTTTTGTCTAGGTCTGTTCCCCCCACCCCCCCTACCCCAAGCATTTACTTTCAAAATATAAACTCACATTGCTTGTTATCTATTACTCTCCGTGTGTCAGTCCTCCTTTTCTTCTCCCCCCCCCCCCTTTCCTCTTTAAAGTATCTGCTTAGTAAAGTATTGAGCAAGCATGCTGAGTAGCTCTGATAATTAGGTAATTTGAATTCGGGGATGGATGTTAGATGTTAAGTCGTGGACGGAGGCTGGTTGTGTTGGAAGGCAATGTATTCTGTCTCCGGGTAGGAGAGAGTTGAAATGCCCTTTATATCAGCACCGCTCACCAGCAAGCCAAGGGTATAGCGTTGAACATAAATGCGATTGCATGGCCTTGTTCGCCCTCTTTCTCAGGGAAAGCAGCAGATGTTGACAGTGAATATAGCGAAGTGCAAATGGGTAAAATAATGAACTGAAGTGGTAGCTTAATGGAATTATTAATGGGATTTGTGTTCAAATAGTGAACAAGGATTGATTTTTATTAACATAGGTTTTACACATGTAAACTTATGCAAAAGATTATACCACACTTTTCCTTCTCTGGCGGAGTGTTTATAGAGTACGCTGTACGCGCAGGGTTCTCCGAACTTCTTTAAATATTGCCCTTTCTCCCACTTATCTCATGGTGCTTCTCAGTGTGTAGCACTCCATATAAATCTGTATAATACACCCAGCGATTTAACTGAACAGTGAGGAAACCTTGAAATTAAAACTGCAGTAGTAGGTGTTCAGTGGGAGTTTGGTGTTTGCTTGTTCATTCTCACCAGAATAAAAGGTGGGAACATGACAGATAGCTCAAAATGCTAAAGTGCAGCTCTCTGCGAGCTGTGAGGCCTCTGCTAGAAGTAGCTATATACCTACAAGGTGGTGGTGGAGACGTCATAATTATGATCTGACATTTAAAGAAATGTCAGAATCATTCAAACAACCCCCCGCTCGGCTTCCACACATGTATCTTTTTGTGTCCCCAATCCTGCCATCTGTTATCCCAAGGACTCTGGGTTTGATTACCTTTTTGTTTGCTTTTCTGATAAATGTTTTGTTTATCCTCTATGCCTGGCATGTGCTTCCAGAGATTGTTTGCAAGCCCCTTGCCCTCTTTGTACGTGGATTTCTCCTAAAGAACTGTTTACTACCACGATGCTGGCAAAAACTAATCCTCTGACTAAGGCTGGGCTGTGAGTATTTCTGAATGCATCTGTATTTAGGAGCAGACTTTGCCAAATACCTGTTCAGAGTGTGTGTACGGAAACACATATGGTATTACTCAGCATCGTTACCTGTCATCTACTTACTTGCTTCTCGTGTTATTTTCTTCACATGTCATTTTCTTGTCATTTTTGGATGTGAGCTCCACAGGGCAGGGACCATGCCATTCCTGGCATTTGGGAAGTTCTTTGTTCCATCTAACAGATCTTTATTGCTACATGTCTTTTGAAAATCAAAGAAAAATGCTTTATTGCCTTTCTGCCCTGGTGCAGCAAGGTCTGTGCGCAGTTCATTGGTGACCATTAAAAAGACTTCTTCCAAAGCAGCTGCCATACTTTACTGGTATTAGTGATAATGTTAAAGTGTGTTTTATGCTGCTAATCCTAGTTCAGTCCATAAAAGATAAGAACAGTCATAGCAGGCGAGACTATGCATTCATACAGCTCGATATTCTGCCTCCGGTGGGAGATTTACATTGCAAGTATGCTATATGTATACTTCCCTGGTGTGTACTTCCCACAGCCTGCAGCTTGGGGACTTCTGTAACCACACGCTGTATCTTTGTCTTTCAACCGTCTGGTAAAACGTGAAGTATATGCTTGCCTTCAAGCATGCAGGTAGGCCCATTGACCTCAGGATGGCTATTTTCATGCCTACTCTTTAATATGTTTTTGATCATTTAGATGGATTGAGACTTTCGTGTGGAGAGATACCCATGCCAGGTAGCTGCTGGTGAGCAAAACAAAAGGAGCTGAAGTGTGCATGAGTCTGCCTGGTCCTAAAGAGCTGTTTTCATTAGGGAGAACGAGTTCTTCAGACACATAAATATTTGGAGGCATGCACAAAAGGGACAGGACTCAGCTCATGTCCAGTCATCTTGCATTACCTGGCCCAAATGACTAAGTAATTTCCAGCAGGGCAGAGGGGAGAAAGCCCAATGAGCAAGCCTTGACTTGCTGCTTGGAAGCTGTAGTTAGACACCTAAATACTGGCATTTTAACAACCATGAATGTGCATGTAAATTATGGCTGGTGATTCTGTAGAATCAGATAGATGCAAGGTCAAGATTAGATGCATAGTGTTGTGGCAAGACTGATGGCTGTTAGTGCTTTCTCTTTCTGAAAAAATTGCTGACCATGTGATTTTTTATTGTAGAATCACGTTAGTCCTGGGGTAGAAAATATTGGGTAAAATATATTGTACCCATAATTCATATTAATGGAAATTCAATAATGGCAACCTGTCATCCACAGAGATTAGAAATGAGTCCATATGTTGTGCTATAAAAACATTAAAAAGGCATTATGAATTAGAATCTATTGCACCATGTTTTGCTTGTTATAAATAATGGAGGGAAAAACTAGTCCTTGGAAGTTTTTGGATTGTCCATTTTGAAAGAAGCCAGCAATTACTTTCTAGAGCTGACTGTGCACCATTGATCTGACTTATGGATTTCATAAATGCAGTGGTCTGCTAATTTAATAAACTTGCTCAATCTGTTTTTAAACAGAGTACAGAACTTTGAAAAATGATTTCCTTTCAAACTAAAATTAACTCTTATGGCTTTTAAACATTAGACTGTGATATTTGCTTCCAGTTTTTCATTAAAATACCTTCTGGTTTCACATTTTTCCTGGGATGGGCTAGATGCTTGCGGCTCATGTTTTATTATATTAAATACTCATATTTCACTTATGCTAATTTGGCATCGAGCTATGAATTGGAGTTCTTAGGCAAACCTTTATTTGGTTCTACATTGTCAATAAAGTTTACAGCTGCCTGCAAAGTTTGCCACTGCCAAAAGCTTAGATATAATTGTTCGGTAAACTAGGACTTGTCGTATACTGGACAGAATATTGATGCGCTAGATGTGATATCTTGTCTAAGTAGTTTGTATGTGAGCCTGCACATTTTTGGGGAAAAACTCACAGTGTTTTCAATAAATTTGCAGCAAGCTGAGTAAAGGGAGAATTCCTTCTCAAATTAATGTGTATTTTTAAGCACGAAGTGTGATTATTTCTGTCTCTAGTCTATTTTAGCTGTTGTAACCAGAGTAAGTCAAAAAAGTTCCAGCTGCTTTTGAAATCTGGCTGCTTTTGCAAATCTAAAACCTACCTGTTGGACTTCTAAGTGTAAAGAGGTCAAATAGTGTGATGGTAAATTCTATCAACTGAGTTGCAGGATTTGATGATATGATATGCATTAATGTCCAGAGAATCTTGTCATCTGATTTCTTTCCCCCTCCCTCTGGAAACGTACCTACTCTGTTGGAGCATATAGTGTAACTAGGGACCAAAGTCTTCCACATTAAACAAATTCTGAACTTTATACAGTATAGATCCATCCTTCCCTCCCTACACCAATCTATGCAAAATGTATTGTATCATGAATTAGCATTGACAGGGTAACTGAAGGATCTTTGGTCAGATGCCAGGTTTAATTCATTTGTTATCAAGACTGAGAAACGAATGTGACAGTGATAGTAATAATTGTCTTCTTCTGTAAAAAAATGCAATACAAGCTTACACATTTTGGTTATAGAGGAGATAAGGAAGAGTAAGGCAATTATACCTATCATACACTTTGGACCTGTGTTTTCGTTGGTCTTGACAAGCTTAGAAAATATGATGGTACATCCTGGCCAAGGAACACCTAAATTCAAATAAAATAACTTTCAACTGCTACCGTATTTGTACTGCAGACTGATAGGTTGCTTTTTCAGAAATCAGCTCTGTTGCATTATTTAATAAATTTAATGGGCTGGGACAGACAATAGTGGGTTGCTGTCTGCTTAGTGTATTCTGGATACAAAATGAAATTCCCTCAATCTTATTTAATATTAAATGTTTGGGGTTTCAGAGGAAGAAAATGAAAAATCAATGGCATTTGCAACACAACGCAATATTGGAGCAGCAGGATTCAGGGAAACTAGCTAGTGACTGGCCTTGAGGGCTCCTGGGCTACTCTTAGCTTCAGGGCTCCCAGTAATATTTTTTTTCCCCTTCTGCCTTCTACAGATGCAGGACTAATATTATTTACTTCTCTGTACTCTAGCTCTGTTGGATTCCTTGAACAACTCTTACAAGCTGTTTGAACATGGACACCTTTGAAATTCCTGCCTACGTAGAGGTCCAGTTCTTGCTGATATTCAGACCATTTAGGGGTGTTTCTGTCCTGGAAGGTCTTCTGAAAGGGCCTGAGGAGTGAGTTGGCATAAGCATGAGTGTGTTGAAAAATTGACTTGAGGAAGAAGTAAACTTCTGCTTGACATAGGTCAGGAGATCAGGACCATGGTCACATAGTTTTAGATATTAATCTCTCTGAGTATTTAGGTACTGTTACAGTCTTTGGAGCCTAGCTTTGGAAAAGGCTTGTCTAAAACTAAATGGAGATGCTTCAAGAAGAGTGTCTGTAGAAGTACAAGTTTGCAGCAAGTTTTTGATTTGTCCTTGTATGGGGAAATATAATGATGTCAGGCCAGTGGCAAAGAAGCAGTGCTCCGTGCTGTTGACTGCTACCGAAGTTGAGCTTGTCAGTCCTTGACCAAGCTGAGAAGTTGACAGTGTCATCAAGACCAAGGCCTGAAGGCCTGGCTGAAAGGCTACGTCAGTCATCTGAAAGACTGAGCTCATGGACTGTGTCTCGTGGTAGGAACGAAAGAACAGACTTGGCAATATTTCCCTTGTAAAAAGTGATCTTCCTGAAGACAGCAATCTTTCTGCTGCTCATTGGGCCATTCTGCACATCTGCGTCCTCTCTCCTGATCGTGATAAAACATTCCTTCTCTCTGCTGAGTTTTCTCCTGACTCATCAAGTCTTTCAACTGGATTTGCACTCATCCTAATAAAATAAAAAAAAAAAGAAAAAGCTGTTTCTTTTTAATGAAATTTCTTGTATGAAAACAGAAAATCTCAAATTGTCTCATTGATCTTTTTTGGTTTGTTTTATTACTTAAGCACTGAAAATGAAATAGATGAGATATAAACAAACTGGCTCATCTTTTGTTTCTTTCCTGCTCTTGGAAGGCTTTATTTTTTGTGCCTACTATACAGATTTGTCATATATAATACACTTTTTTTTTTGCTTCTCATCCATTCTCATGCCTTTCCATTTATTTTTACCTCCAACAGTGTTGGATACCTGGAAGCTCTCTGTTGTACTCCTGGCAACAGGCTAAGTCTAGCAGATGAGGCATAAGGAAAAGTTTAGGGAAACCTGGAGCCTAATACTATGTCACTTGACAGCTTCTGATGAATCATTGAAGCTTTGATTCACCTTATATATCTTTATCCTTCCAAATGTTAGGCATCTATTTAAAGCTCACTTGTAGCCTCCCTTTTCATTCAGCAGAGAGGAATAGCACTTTCCAAAAGATGATTTTTCTCATCCTAAAATAGGTGGGTTGAAGCCCTCCTTTGGCATGCTTTTCTGTTCCCATTGGCTACAGAGGGACCCTGTAGATTGCTCTTGGATATTTGATATTGAAACAAAGCCCATCCTCACATTCTGTATTATTTTATTCATCTGTGTCAGCAAAAGCTATATAAGTACTTAAAGATCTACATGTGAAAAAAATACATGTTCTGCAAATGGTTATTGATATTGTAAGTATTATATTATTATTATTATTATTACTAGTATTATTATTATCCACCTGCTGAGGGAAAAAAGTCACATCTTGCTTATACTGAACCATTCAAGTGGCAGAAACTTTGCCCAGCATTTCACTGCATACATTTATTTCCCCTTTTTATTTTGCTTTTCCTTTTGCTGTTCTTCATTAATGCAAATTTTTCTCATTTGTGACACTAGTAGGAAGCGCTTGGCCCATTACACATAGCTTAGTCATAAACAAGGTATTTGCTCTTTCTCATGAACAGAAAAGTGTCAGAAAATTTCATTCTGGATTGTCGGTGACATTATCACACTGGAGTTTGCTGTTACTGAAAATTATTTTCTCTGCAGAGACAGCACTCAACCTCAAGATTTTGAGGTAAATCCACACAAATAAAGCAGTTTACCATCTCTGATCAAATTGCTCATTTTCAGTTATGTGGGAAGACTATAAAGGAATATGATGGAGTATTTGTTGAGGCCATGGGGAACTGGAAAATGAATACAAAGAACAATGAAGTTTTGAGGCTATGGAGGAGATGGGGCACTGTTTTCAAACCAAGAAAGGACAAAAATAAGCGACACCCTTGTGTTGGCTTTGAAGCACTAAGGGGAGGAACTCAGCTGCAACAAGCCACAGTTTATGCTTGTTTCCAGAGTGTCTGTACTCTGATAGCCCACCATACTGAATAACACTTGCAGGAGGTGCTGTCCTATTGTAGATGTCTAATCTCTATGATTATTAAGGCAGGTAAACATTTTCCATTCTCTGTTACGTGGTAGTGGAGGACCCTGAATGGTGTGGTAGTGGAGTGCTGAGGGAACTAGTGGGAGATCTGAGGGGTTTGGGTTTAGTTTAGGTCTTGACTCTGTTCTTCACAGAGGTCTTGTTCTTGGGCAAATCATCCAGGTGTTTGAGTATATATTGACTCCTGATTTCGGTAGCATTTAGGTGTGGACAGCTGTGGATTTGAACTTCAGAGTTTTGTTTCAGTAACTGAAAAAGAGGGGAAAGCACCCACATGGAGGAGGTATTTTTGAGCATAAACACATTAAAGATTATGAGGTACTCCAAGGCTACATCCATACTTGTACCCTGAACAGCCAGGGCATAGGCCCAATGTTTTAAAATTCCTAGAACAATGCAAGAACAAACCGTACTAAGCAGCGTGAAGGTAAATCGTTTTAAATTCTTCCAAGTGTTATCAAATAATAATATATCACCATCACTGGAAAAAATTAGAGCTGACTGAAGGGAGTTGGGGAAGATAAAGAAAGGTGATCTGGAATACTCCATAGTCCAGAGAAACACAAAATAAGACAGCAAGAAACCAAGACACAGTGACATGCCTATAGGATGATTCTGTTTGCAAAAACATGATTCTAGGCTTTAGAGACTTTGGGAGGAGATTCTAAAAGCAAACTCTGGAAGACACAGTGGCACTGTTTTTAAACATAACTGCCTCACCTATCTAACCCTTTGCCACAGATTCATGTACAGCAAGAACTGCAGAAGGAGGATATGTAACTGCAGCTTGGTTGCCCATGCTGTTGGTTTGGTTTATGAATAGAAACCCATCTTTCTGCATAAAGCTGATCTGCTCAACTGCAATTGAAGCTTGGATGCACCTTCTGTTCTGCTGTCCCATGAGATGGACTTCTGGAGCCAGCAATGTCTTAGGCCTCACAGCTTAAACCACCAGGACGTATCTCTTAAAGCCCTCAGGAAAGGCCATCGGAGTTTCCTAGATAATCACCTCAAAATTAGCTGTCAGTATAATAGTGTAATTAAGAGAGCCAGCAAAGACCTTGGTTGTATAAAGGCAGAAGTGTCAAGCAAAAGTAGAGAAGGTATTTTGATTAAAGTCTGTTCTATTAGTAAGACTGATTCTTAAATACTCTGCCCAGTTCTAATGTCCATGATTGAGGAAGATGGAAAAATACTAAAGCAAGGCTTAAGGAGGACCATAAAAATTATCCAGGCCTGGAGAATAAGCCATAAAATCTATTCAGTTTGCTGAAGGAAGGTTGGAAGATGATTGCTTAGGTTCTGGCTGACACATGGAAAAACAGCTGAAGTGGAGAATATGTAAATCTTGCAAACAATACTGAGTGACTGGAAGGAGCAATTAGATGGTATCGGAAAATCGAGACATCCCAAATGATCCTAGGAGTTCTTCCAGCCTGAGGTGGTGAATCTAAAAGAACTAGAACACTTGCTAAAAACTGCACTTTTAAATGACTAAAGGACCACAATCTTCCACTTGGGTACTGTGGTGTCTTCTGATATCCTCTTAAAAGATTTTGACTTGAGTAGATCTTGACTCCAAAGATTCATTTTGCAGTTACCATAAATACTTGGATGATTCTTTGGGAGTACATTCTCTTAGTTGCAGAAATTAGGGGGAAACGAGTTATATATCTTTTTTCCATGAAGACTCTTGATTTTAAACCTCTTGCTATTCCTTCTAGAGACTTCAGTGCACGCATTAGAGCACAGTTCTTCTAATGCAAAATTATTGGGTGATGTGACATGAAAGTCTTTGTGGAGAAAATGACTGAAAATGAAACTCCTGTAGCTGCAGCACTGTTTGGGATCTAAAACTATGGTTAGAGAAAGGTGCTTGCTGTGTTAATCCTACTTACGACTTTACCACGTTTTTTATCAGGTCTACTGCAAATGTCAGGTCCTCAGCTGGATTGTGTTCCTAAATGTCCACATTTGTTTTCTTTCTTTTGTTCCACCAGTTTTATTTTTACAATACTGCTTTCTGCCCAGGTTTTTTCCTGCCTTTGTAACTCTTAAATATTTCCTTTAATCATATCGCTCATTTTATCTAAATAGCAATGACATGGTAACTAGGATTACACTCAGTTGTTAACATAATGTAGCAATTAATCAGATTGCACTGAGTGTTTTAGGATCATTCAACAATGGGGCACCAGGGAGACCATTCCTTGTGTCTGACAATATGTAAACCCATGTAGGTCTCTCTGTAAGACTTGGGCACAGAAGGAGAGGGATGTGAAAACAAACTGCATGACAGATGTTACTCACTGTCACATCACTGAAGGCTGCTGTGAAAGGCATTCAGTGATGTTGCTGAGCTGCTGGTGAACAGGCCGTGGGAGTCCATACAGGGTAGTGTAGTCTGGAGCTCACAATGCTTGACTTAGCTTTTGAGTTTTGCCTCATTACCTCTCCATATTTGATCTCACATTTCTCAGGCCCAAACTTCTGAGAGCCTTCTAGGTAGTTGTATGGTGGCAGTGTTAGAAATACAGACTTTAAAGTCATGACAAATCTTATTTAGTCTCGTAACAATTAAATGTTTATATAGTTATAAAACATTCAAGCATCTGCCCTGTCATGGTACACGTTGCTTATCTGTTTTATCACATTTTTAATCCTGTTAGCATTACTGACTTCTACTGTTGCAAATTCCAGATGTTCAGATGTCTTGACGCAGTCCCCAAAATTGCAAGATTTTTACAATGTAATAAATTTAGAGTTGCTTTGGTTTCCTTTATGACTTCTGATGTTTTGAAGTATGGTCAGGCTGCATTTCACATTATCCCCTGTAACAACCAGGGTTAGGAAATGTTTATCTTTTTAAAATGAAGGCAGAGCTGGCCTCCGTGAATCATTTGGAGCCAAGACACTTCAAGTCAGCCATAAAGCAGGGTGCTCCCAAGTGGGGGGAGAAGGAAGCAAAATTCAAATACCAAAATCCAGAGTTGTAAACCTAAAAATCTCTGCTGCCTAACCCTGAAGGTACCTACAAGCTCCATAGGTGCCTTATATTTTGACAGTTCAGAATACCCCCAGCGTCTTCAGCTCTATACGTGTATGTGCCAGTACTGTCCCTGGCTTACAGCTAAACCCGTCTAAGACTTGGAAGCCAAGGATTCCTTTACCTAAATCCACCGAGTAGCATTTCTTAGGTTATGCCTTAGAAAAAAAATAGGATTTAAGGAAATCTGAATACAAGACATAAGGTCCACAGCAGCTTTCTTTTTTTAACAACAGTGTAGCACCAGGAGATCTTAAAACTGTCAAAAACTGTAAGGAATGAGGTTTTTTGGATAGAGTATTCCAAGTGGCAGGTTCAGCATCTCTGCTCTGCGGTCTGGTGTGCACTCTCTGGAGAAGCTTTTTCCTTCAAGGCCTAGCAGTGGATGCTCTGCTCCTATTTAAGAGGGAAACAAAAAAGCTGAGGTCCGAAGAAGGAAAGGATATGTCCTGTATTCAGCAATAGGAATGCAAGCCTAGCAGGTACAATCCTGCTGTTAAAAAGAACAAAAGAAAAAAAAAAGGAGGAAAAATTATTTTTCATTAAAACAAGAGAAGGAAAAAAAAGTAGTCTCCAAACACACAGTCCTGGGGTAAGGTTCCAGAGGTGCAGTGCAATTTTGGGGTTCAGATCCTATGGACAGTGAAACAAAGGTAAAAGTGTTGGAGACTGAGTTGTTTCTCAGTCCCTCAAACTGATACAAAACATAACTTCGTCATGTTATAGTTAAGAAAGGATCTTGCTGTAATTATATGTTTAATTTTAGTGGGCTAGTGGTGGGGTTTTTTTAAGATGATTCTAACTTTGCAAATAATGGAATAACTCTTCCAATCTTGCAAGAATATTCTTGTGATGCTTTCACTCTCAAGTCAGTCTGTTATTAAAAATCAGTCTGTCTGAAGCTTGCAAATCCAGGATGCATGTGTCCTTTGGAGGTGAAAAATCCAATTACAGTGGCATGCGTCGGGGAACCTTCGAGCCTGGGAGGTGGGTTTATCTCAATCTGAATAACAAGGGTTTGTAAGAGAGCTGGCATCACAAGTTGCTGGGCTCTGGAGAGAAGCATTTCCCTGTAGATATAAGCCAGGCTCTTCTTATAAGAGGCACAGAAGTTCTCAGTGCACCAGGCAAGCCCCAGATTGTCACATGTCTGAAACAGTATGAAAAAATCATTTAATTTTATAAAATAACCACAGTATCAGACCACTAGCCTATGAAATAGAAGACCTATTTCAGTTGCCGCCTCAGTTTGAGGAGATTCAGACTTATACTTCCTAAGTCTCCGGACTATTTTATAACACTTCAACATTTCTGAATAATGTTCAGTATTCTAAGAGCAGGGATACGAACCTGCCACTTACCTCCCCATCCCACCATGGGGCTGCAGAGCCAGACAACCCTGAGTGAAGTGCAGGAGACTTGCTCCTTACCCCTGCTGGGTTGCAGATACTTAATGAGTTTCTTACCTTTTGGGAGTTTTCTGCTGGATTTGCTGGCTTTTGTGGGACCTATAGTACATATGTATGGTGCATGGTACATCAAATCCAAGAGCCTGACAGAGTTCTGGGTTCTTCTTGGACCCAGGAAAGCATGGAGGAGAGCAAAAATCATCCAAAAATCCTGGTCTCCTCATATAAGATGAAGCCATAGGAGCAGTCTTCTCCAATTCCCAGTCCTGCACATTTTCAGCAGTGAAATTGCTCTGGTTTCAAGTGTCAAGGTCTGCAGCAGTATCAATAGTGCCTAAAGGGGACTGGAAACAAGCATCAGAATAATTATTTAAGGTAGGTCTGTGGTTCCCAACACAACCTTGCTGACAGTTATGTGGGTGCACACCACCGCAGGGTAGTAGGTCGTGGTCCTGGGGCCGGCAAGCGTGGGCTGCTGGAGACCAGATGCAGAAGGGGGGAATGCACAAGGATTAATGGCGCTGCTGCTGTGAAGCCACAGGTTAACAATAATTTTGGCTTTTAATTTCTGCTTGTTTGGAGTGGAAAGCTGTGAGCTTTGACTTTTTGACCCTTTTTTTACATTGTTTCCATCTGGATCTTTCTTGGATTTAGTTGGACCTGGAAGGGTTTTTGAGGATATTTTTAGTTGGTTGTTAAGTTAAGAAGTTCTATTTCTTGGTCCATATTTCTAGGCACAGGAAATAACTCTTTAAGTCCTTTTCAAAAGCTGTAAAATTTGACGTTTAAAAGTTACCTTACAAGTGCAGCTGAATTATTCAGCCCTCTATCCTTCCGCTGCCACCGCTTCCACAATATGAATTGATTAATCAGTATCCGTTATTTACTTTTCGATTGTAAGAAATTAACTGGGCTGTAATTTGTCATTGACTTTCTATTTGCGTTTCAAAGAACAGCGTAAAAGGAAAGTCCTGACTGTTGGAGTTTTTTACTGTGTCCTTACAATTCTTAATACTTCCATCTCTATCAATGGAGGCTAGTGGCAGTCCTGCTCTAGAAGGAGATGAACGTGCAGGCTGGCAAAGCAACCCATATACACTGGACTGTTGGGTAATAAAAGTCTGGTGCAATAGGAAAAAAAAGAAAAAACAACTTGTAACAGAACCACAGAATACAGGCATCTTACCAATGTTCCTGTCTGGAGCACATATGGCAGCTAAAATGGTTTAGGGACATGGACAATATTTCATAAATGGAAAATTTTCCAACCAAGTGACTACAGTCTGCGGCTCACCAAAACGTTTTTCCTACAGCTGAAAATAACTGAAGTAAATACACTGTATAGACAGGGGCGGGGGGAAGCTCAAAGGCAGCCCAGGGTGACTTGCTGAGATGCAGAGAAATCTATGCACTGTAAAAATCTACAATTTGTTGCATCCCACTCTAGATGCCTTTTATGTTGTAAGACTGAGATGGGCGCATGCTGAGAATACTATTTATTTAGGTACCTAAATCTGGCTTTCAATTATTCTGGATCCAAGCTTTAGTATCTAACTTCCAGAACCTCCCATCTAAATGCAACATTAAATGAAAACATTTAGGAGTTTGTACATCATCATGGTAATACTATCCCATGCGATTTCCTATGGTTTCTCATACTGAAAAGACCAGGGACTATACAAAATTTTGGTGCAGAATGAGGTGAACAAACAGTAAGGAAAGTAAATTGGCATCTTTCTGCACTGTTTGTGCAGAAGCCAGTCATATTTTTCCAAGCAGCAGGACTTGCACAGTATTTAGAGTGGTGACACTGAAGAGCTTGTAACACAGATGTGTTAATAAATGGAAATGTGCCTGGACAGGTCAGAAAGTGGATTACAACACAAGTATCTTTGAATAAGTGTGAACAGAGGAATAACCTCATGTATCATTTGAAAGGAAGCAGTGTACAGCTATGATGAGTATCCAACCTGTAAATGTACCTACTCTCAGTTGTGGGCTGTATCATCATATACCTCAGTGAAGGTCTATGTTAGTATAGCATGTATTCAACAGATAGTCTGTTGAGGTTTTCACTGAAAATAAACATTTTGGCCTCAGATAGAAAGGATTATACTGAATTTCGTTAAAAATAAGTTACTACAGGTACCACAGATGCAATGGGATACCCCTCCAGGTCTGCAGCTTCCTGAGGGCATAGGTCTCCTATAGGACCTGTGTTGTATCATCCAGACTGGTGCGGGTGTCTGAGTTTCCTCAGGCTTTTAAATCAGTGCTAGACACTAAAGTGTAGGCAGCTGAACCTCTACCACCGTTAATTTATTTTGTGCTAAATTGCGAAGCCTTTTTGCAACGGCAGCAGAAATGCAGCGAGTCAGCAGGTTGTCAGGATTAGTGAGTCATGCAGCAGTGACGTACCTGTGTGTCCTGTCTTCCAGCCATCGACCATGGGCATGACTGTCCTTCATGGAGGGGCAGCAGAGATTCCCCCCAGTAAGCAATGGGATTTTGAGGACTTAAACACAAATTGAAAAGAAGACAGCTTCAGACTAAGCCAGGGGGACAGCTGCTAATAGTGAGCCTTACGGTATTGCTAGGTGATGTGGAGGAAGCCCTATTACTCTTGACTGCATAATTGGATGGGATATCGCTGCAGAAACCATATTAGGGGACAATCCTGCACTATCAGCATGAACTGGATGAGCTAATGGCTGTTTTTCCTATGCAGTGCCTGTGATCAAATCAGAACGGCAATCTAGCTGGAATGAGCAAAAAAGAAATTACATAGTGGATTTCATGGAAAATTAAGGCTTTGGGTTGCTGTACATATCAGCAGTCTTGAGTAAATCTAAACCTGTGTGTATTTTCTGGCATTTTTTCTTTTCTCTTTCTAAATCTTCAGCCTGATGTAGTTCCTTCAGTGATTAGATACACTTTTTTATTTCATTTTTATTGTACAATGGAGGCAAATATTTAAGGAAAAGAAGTGGGGGGTTGGGAGAGGACCAAAAGTTAATGTTATAGCTTTTTAATTAGAAGTCTTTTAAATTACAGCAATTTTATACTGTAGTAAGTTTTCAGGGCCATTTAGATTCTAAAATACCTGCCAACTGGGAAAGCCAGCAGTTCAGTTGTTTTATTTTTCCTCCATTACATCTGCAGCAGAATGTGGCTTTTATAGACATTTGCTTTTCCCTGAACGTTTCCTGCTGAGGTGTTTGTTTGTGCCACTGCAGTCTTCAAAACGCTGATAACCATGTCATCGTCATGTGTTTATCACCTCTAATCGTCTTTGTTGGTGTTTAGGTAGAGAATTCTTCTGGGTAATGCTGTTTAAGGTGATCCGTGGCTGCGGGTACCAAGAAGGAGAGACACCCGTTAAATATTCTCGCATGCCCATCTGCCTCCAGTCTGCTCTGCATGCCCTACACTTGCGCACGGAGCGTTTCTTGCCTTCTTCTCTTGTTTGCTGGTGCCTGGAAGAGTCGTCTGGAACTGGTGACATTGCCATCGGTACAGCCCGATGGAGTGCTAAATGAGAGGCAAGTCATGTTAACAGTCTCGCACAACCCTACGTCTCATGAATATTTTAGTTTACTGGCAGAGCTCCTGTTGTGCTGTACGGTCCGTACTGTGTATAGCAACAGTACTCTGGAATATAATTGGTGAACAGGGAATAAAATGGTGTTTCACATTTGAAAATTTTCTGTTATTCTTAGAAATAAGCTGCGTAAATTAACATAACGTTGGCAGGAAAATCCAGGGGAATTGGTTTCAGTCAGGTCAGATTCATAGGGTGTCAAGTGAGGTTTGATATGAGAATAGGTCAACTCTACATTGAACTATCAAATACACATCTAAAATAAATCAAAGAGTTGGGAATATTAAAAATCAGACCCAGTTATTATCACCCTGCCTTTTGATGAAGAAAAGCCTGTTCAAAAGCAAACAGGCAAAAGCACCCTCAACAATTTGCTGTGGGAGTTTTCTCTTTTTAAGCTTAACAATGATGCAAGAATTTGTTTTCCTAAGGGTTCAGGGGTGTTTGTTTGGTTTTATTCCTTAATCTTCAGAAAGTGTAGATGAGACAACGTGAAGTAATAATCAGAGTGCAGAACCCTGATCTAAGTAGATCAGACACTGCAAAGAGCCTCTCATTGCATTCGGCAAATGCCTACAGTATCTGTCAGTACTGTTTTGTATGAAACTGCTGGCTGACGTGGCTGGGACGGGACGTCAGAGATGGTTACAGGACACTCAATTATACGCGTGAGGCCACCTGTTGTATATGGACAAGATAAGATCTGGCGTGTGAGATAGCTAGAGGTATTCCTGTTGTTTCCCTGGATTTTATTCTCTTTTTTTAAATGCAGTTGTATTCTTATGGAGAAATATATATATTCTGGTTTTGTCTTAGTTTGTCTTTCCCAAGTGGCTTGCAAGTGTGTGTGTCAGAGGAAGCCATATAGTCTTCACTTCCTTCTTTTATTTGTAGCTTGCTGGGTTAATGTTGCTGTTGATTATTCATAAAGAGTTATTTTATCAAACTGTTTTCACAACAGCTAGGTAAAATTGGAGAGGGAAAAACCTATATGTAATTATTAATGTGGCCAGTGTGATTTGTAGTAGATGTTGTTGATGTGTTTTCCAGTACATAGAAAAAACCTCACTTGAAGACTTTTTCAGTTTCTGAGGTGCTTTCTCAAAATAGGTCTCTTCTGTGAGTCTCTTGCTTCTGGGCTACATGTGTGAACCCTGGCTGAAGGCTAGCTGCAGAGGTGGACTGCGTTAACATGATTGGAAATGTCCCCGTTCGATAAAATATCACCCTTGAAGAGGAGGCCCCAGCTGCTTCAAGCACCATCGGCAGGCTTGCAGCTGGTCACTAGCGTTTGGGTGAAGGTGGTCGGCTCAGTGCAGACCCTTCCTCTAGGAACATGGTCAATACTCTCCCTTCCCTTTGCCCACTGTGACCTGATTTTCCTTGCTTTCAATTTTTTCTGCATAGTAACACTGGAAAAAAAAAGAGGCGGGGGGGGGGTATGCTGTGTATATTCCTCGGACTCCTAACCCAGAGGTAAGGGTCTCTCCTGGCTGACTGATGTCCCTTCAGCCAGGGAAGAATTTTAAAGGGTCTGTGTGGCTCAGATACATCTCCAGCTGACAGCTCTGTTGCAGAGGGTTGTTTTAAATGCGAGTTAACTGTCAACACTGAAGCACACAGCATGAGGAGAAAACTTAAGTAGTAAACTTAAAGTTTTGCCATGGCGTACTTTTAAGCCTTCGTCTCTGCGCTCTGGGACACGCTGCAGCGGGAGCCAGCCAGCCATAGCTGGGCAAAGCTAATGCTGACGGAGAGGAGAATCTGAAACAAGGTGCTCCCTTTGCTCCCGCTTGTTTCTCTGCTGGGGTGTCTGGCTCATGTGCCCTAAAATGAATGAAAAACTTTGGCAACTTGATTGGCAGGTCACCTTTGAGAGGCAGCCAAGTCCTACAGTGGTTATCAGGCAGATCCTAGCTGCAAAGGCATGCCATCGCCCGCGGCCGCACAATAAACACAGATGTGGCAAAGACAAATAGCGGGCAGAAAGGAGAATTTGAGTGGGAAGCGAAAGCAGCTTTTGCATGGACGCGTGACTGGAAAATTTAGTAAACCAAGCAAATTGCTTACCAGAAGCTTAAATAGGATTCCTCTGGTATCCAGCAGGATTCACGATGAGTGAGCGATTTATAAACCAGCACATCCACAAAGAGAAATAGCTTCGCTGAAACCAGCCAGCCAGCGCCTTAGCAATGCACTGAAATCACTTCAATAAATAACTTTTTTTTCTTTTCTTTTAATAATACTTTAACGTTCCACATAGTTAGCAGCATATTTGTGTGGCCTTGAACATTGCAAGTGTGTTTTAAAGCAAAATATTTAAACAGCATTTTCTGCATTTGTAAAGTACTGACTTGAAAGTTGTGTTGCATCTTGTGCAGGGCTTGATGAATCACTGATGCCCAAGGCTGCATGGAGAATCCAGGTTGGGTTTTTTTTTCAGGTGTTAGTGATTCATCAGTAGTTTCTGGGGAAATAAAGAAACTTGAACTCTGGTCGGGGCAGGTAAAAAAGCCTTCCGATTCACCTTTTAATTCTGGAAAATAAAATAGATTTCCAACTAAGAAAAAAAAAGAAACATAAAAGTATTGCATAAAAGCAGTAGAGGGAGGATTACTCTGAACTGGGCAGAGGAGAGCAGTTATCACTCAAAGATAAGCACTGGGTAGTGCTTATTAAGCAGAGTTAATTTTGAAGCTTTTTAGGGCAGTAGACAAAAGAGTTACTTGGCTTAGATCAAAGGTGTGTTCTCCACTGTAGCTTGTTAATTGTTGTACTAGAAATTGCTATTTAGGTACCAATTTGGTAACTATTAAGAATATTTCCAAGGATAATGAAAATGTACCCAACGAGCCTTGCCAGACCAATTCCACTCGGTATTGCTGTATTCATGCGTATGGAAATCTCCATGGCGAGGAGAGTCGGGTCTTGCATCTCCTGTGACCGAAGGACCTTTGTCTTCGGTAGCTGGAGTAGGAAGTCAGAAGGCACCAAGAGCAGGGAGAGGGGCTTCCCCTCTGCTTATGGGTACATCTGTACTGTAACCACTGTCAAGTTCTTGAGCATTTGCCACCTTCTCAGATGGATTTTGTAGCCCTGTGTGAGCTGGGTTGTAGAAAGCCTCCTGGGTTATTCCTGTTTACTATGCAATGCTCTGCAACAACACAGGGCACTGAATCTGCATTTGGTCTGAGTCAACTGATCTCTTCCTCCCTTCTCCATCAGCCTGATTTGTAACAGCCAGGCTCCTACCAGAACCAAGTTAGCTGATTTAAAGGCACTGTAACTGCGGTGGAACCATGTCTTCAGTTTGATACAGCAGATCATTTGACATTAAATATCAGGCAGGCAATTGGTAGCACCAGCTCTGACTGAAGTGTGGGAATGAGTCAGCTATTTGGCACGTATTCATTTTTAATCGTTGCTTTTGGAATGAAGATGCATTTTTCTGCCTACCTTGTTTATTATAAACAATGCACATGTTATCCTTGTGAAACAAAAGTAATACGTCTGCCAAACAAAGTGTTGAGAAATTGAAGTTTGACAAATACAGATAAATTCAGAAATTAAGCCTCGATTTTCAACAGTGAGGGCAATTGACCAAGAGGTCAATATACCAAGAGATTTTTGCACTAGATCTCCATCACTGTTGATTTTTATATGAAGATTAGATGCTTCTTTACAAGATATACTATAGATCAAACAATAATCAATTCAGGGAAGTTCTGTGACTTCTATTATGCAAGAGGTCAGGTTGGGTAATTTCAAGAAGTCTCTTCTGGCCTGCTCTGTGAAAAAAAGACTATTTAAAAAAATCACATTTTATATAAAATACAATTCTCCTCTTGCCTGATGCTAAATGAATTGCAAAAGCATGTTTGAAGAAGTCTGGCAAATTGTTCAGAACACTATTAAGAAATCGTAGATACGCTGGAGACCGGAACACACTGTATTTTGAGGTTAAGCAAGTAAAATTTGTTTCTAGTAGGATAAATATATATTCATAACCCACGTGCTTATAATTTATCTCCCTATTGACATATTGAGAACATAGTTTTAGAATAGATATTAGAAGTCCTATGTCATTTAGTCGATGTGTGAACTGCTCTTTTCTCTCCTGTAGAGATCACACTGCAGTGTCTACTGTAGATTAGTGTGTTGGGAAGCCTATACAGTGCAGTACTATGGGTTTTGTTTGTTTACTTTTGTTTGGTTTACTTTGGTATCATCTTGTTGGTGATGACAAGGTCAAAAAAATTTGCCCTCCACATGGAGCATGCTGTGGGGTGAGTAGCGATGCATTTTACTGCCCTGGAGTGGGGCAAGATTCCCCTCTGCAGCTTCCTGGCCATGGCATGTTGCCTTCACCTGAAGAGCTGAGCTGTTGACTGCCAACTTCATTCAACACCTTGGCACAATCTTTCAAGTATTCAGGACCAAGGCTTTGAACATCTTAGACAGAGGCCAAGATCTTGCATTAAAAGTCCAGTTTGCTGGGAAAGCAAAATAGAAGACACAAAGAAGATATGTTAGACCATCCTTGTGATGGGTGGTTGGTGTTGCTGGGGGTATGCACAACAACCCAAGTTGTAGCCCACTGTAGGCACGACTCCTGTAGCACGTCCCAAGAGCATTGAGTCTGCTGGTCTCCAGCAGGCAGTATTTTGTGTTGCTACAGATCGCTCAAAGCGTGTGGTGACTGCAGAGGTGCCTGCTCTGGTCCTTGCTGCCGTATAGCATGGAAGCCCTGAATGTGAGCAGGGGGCTGGAGAACAGCGGTTCTCTGACAGAATTCCCTGTGGTTTTAGTGTTGCTCTATGCTGGAAAGCAATGGCAACTCCAGTGAAGTACTGCATGGAACAGAACAGGATACATGTTACAGCCCCAGAATCTCTTAATTATTTTTTTAATATCTGTTCCAGAGTTTAGGCTGCTGATGCACTAATCTTAAGTTCTTTTTCATTATTCCCTCTATATAACCATATAGTCACCTAATAGGTTAGGCAGTGCAGCATTATTTTTATTTTCTTTCCAGTTGTCCTTTTGTTCTTGTGCTCCTTCAGACAAATATTTTCTGGAAACAATTTTGTGATGCTTAAGAAGACAATGCAGTAGCCCCACCTCAAATCTGAGAGTAATGTAGGCTAAGGCTCATGATATGAGTTGTATTTCTTGGATACAAAAGACCTAACACTGGCATAGTAACAGGGATATATAATATTACGACTGTTATCACCAGTAAAATAAAGACATCGTGATTATTCCTGCTCATGCATGAGTCCAGACTGATAATACCAAGCCTCTTGTGTTGATTTTGCAGGAGTTACTGCTATAAAACAGCCAAGCTGAGTTTCCTTCTCTCTTGTGCGTCAAAAAACTTCAAAAAATTAATTATTTTTAATGTTGATGGTTCATCGTGCAGTCTGTATGCGATAGGATGGACTTCAGGTACCTCTTATCTGTGTGTCACATTAGGCAAGTCACAGCACCTCTGTGCATCTCTTTCTCTGCCATCCTCTTCCTATCTCTTAGTTCTTCTGTAATTTTTTTGAGCTGGAGACTCTCTCCTGAGGCAGGTACTCTTTCTTACGTATTCCTGGCATGTCTAGCCCCAGCTGGGATTGTAAGATGCCGCTGTAATACAAACAAACAAATAATAATAACTAGAGATAAGAAGAAAAAAGTATCCAGCTTGAAATATGGATCCCAAGGTGCCTGACAGAGAGAAAACTAAGCAAGTCTTACACAGAGGTCATTGAAGGAAAATAAATAAGGATGCTCAGCTGCCACATTTACAGGCTCCTGAGAAAGCTGCAATTAATAAAATATATTAATTGAGAAGTGTGAAGAAAATCTTAAAGCTTAATGCATGGAAAGTATGTATATATATCCCAAGAATAAACATTACATTAAGAAAAGGCAAAGTTTATATTGCATAACATAAACAAGCTCAGAATGACTGTTGTAGCTAAGTAAAGATTTATGATGCTCTGACATGACGCACTGAACACATTATCTGTACGTAATATGTTAGTCGTTACGCAGTACTTGCAGTGTTTCTAATGGAGTCACAAACTTAAAACGTTTTAGTAGCTCAATATGGGATGGCTGCATGTGATTTTTCTATCAATGCAGCTAAAAAGCCTTAAAAGTAGCTGTGGTAGATCTTGAAGCTGTAACTGTTATTTCCAGCATGGGCATTTCACTTTTGCCGAACCTCCAGACAGCTGTGGAGGTTTTTTTCTCTTCCATCAAACACAGATTTCTTGCTGCAGGTGAACATTTAAATTGTAACTTTCCCTATGTTTCCTATGAAAAGAGAGAAGAGGGGGTTAGTATAGCCTAACCTTTGCATTTTCCTTTCAATCAGTCACAATTTCTTTACTTTGCCATCACTGACAGAGATATTTTATGCAGATCACAGTTCTGTTTATCATCAGGTTGATTGATCCTTTTATATTCCTTATATATTATCTGCCAGTGCCTTCCAGTGGTTCAGGATTGGGATTGAAGACTTTCTTAATTAAGTAGATTTTTTTTTTTTTTTCATTTATTTCCTCAGCTATATGAATTAAGCTTCTTGGAGTGATTTTCATAGATTCTGTTCTTTAATCCTGAAAGCAGCTTTGTTCTCCCTTGTACCTTAACTTCAGTTTAAATATTTGTTGGGAGGGGGAAAGAGGAAAGTTTCAAACTGAAAACAAAGCTATGTCTTGTCTTGATATTGTAGCATTGTATGATACAGCTGCTCTCATTAAAAGAAAAGGAGATAGAGAGGACCTGCTAGGTCATACAGATAATGTGTCCATCAGTGTTACCACTATGCAACTTACTTCATTAGGGTACATATCTTACCTTCTTCTGTTCCAAAATTAGTAATCTGAAAAATGTGACTTTCAGCTGATTTGAGAGCAAGAGTATCAGCCTTAACTCTGGATTTCTTCCTGCATTTCAAAAGCATCGTGTAACATTATTCTGAGCGTGCTTTTTTGTGATGGACCAGTTTTTCGGCTTTTATTTTTCTGACATTGGTGCCTAAGCCCTCTGCCTCCCGGTTGCTCTGCTGTTTGACTCTTCCCTAACATTGCCGTGGTGTTTTCAAGAGTGAATTCTGCTATTACTCCAGGGCGTTTTCAAAGTCCTTCTTGTGGTCAAGTTCAATTCCATTTATTTTTGACATGTGTTTCCTACTTCAGAGACCACAGTGCATTGCTTTACATTTCTGTCAAACTTTGTTTCACAAAAACTTTACGACTCTTCTTCATTGTCCCTCTTCCTGCTGCCAAGCACCACAGTCCTTAATTTTTACATATATATATATATATATATATGTATATATGGCATCAATCACAGACTAGGGCAGAGGGTTAGGATGAAACACCTATACCCCATTGTTGTCAAGGTGGTGAATAATTGCTTTGAGTTTATTTTTTTATGCTTTTATCTGTGACTCATGTCATACTGAGGTGTGAATTTTGCAGTATACCTCAAGATACTCAGATGCATCCCACCTAACTTTAGACACTTAAATGAGACACCAAAGTTAGGATGGTCTGCATATAATCAGAGGAGGCTGCCCAGTGAAGGTCTGACTCATCTCGTCACTGACCGCAGAGGGAGCTTTGGGAACAACATGCCTGTGACACCTCATTCAGATGCTTAGTAAATGAATACAAGCCAAAGTTTCCCAGTTCCAAATACTGGAGTACATGAAATTGCTGTGTATCTTGATCGTTTACCTGAGTGCTTGCACTCCTTTTAAATAAATGTCCCTCAGCTTAACTTCACATAAATTTTGTTATGGACTTCAGTGAATTAAGCAACTGTGCCTTTGAGAACAGTGGACACTCTATGTTGATTAAGAGTTTGTCCTTGATGGGAGGAGGAGTGGAAGCAGTGACTTCCTCATGGTACTAGGGACCATGGCAGGTGATGAGCAGAGGAAGTGATGAGGAAGCCAGCAGGAGAAAAGGATGTCAGTAGATTTCTGAGACTGGCTTATTTTGCAAGGGGAAAAAAAAAGGGGGGGGAATATTATTTAGTATACCATCTTTCTTCCAAGTGATCTGATTCAGAAGTTGCTAAGGTGGAATGAGTGCCAGGAGAAGTGAGATACGATTTTAGTTATGAAAAAGGAGGAATTGAAGGACTGTCATTGAATGCACAGATAGGCAATGACACTTGGGTATAGTAATCTAATGGCTAGGGCCTGGACTGAGAAAATACAAGTTCCTTTCCTCAAACCAGCTCTGTGACCTTGAAAAATCTGCTTGACTTCTGGCATTGACACCTCCTCCTGGGAGTCATCCATCTCACCCATTTAGGATATAAGGTCGCTGGAGTCAGATGACCTCCTATAGCACTGGGCCAGTGCCTACCACGGCTGGACTCCTGTTTGGACCCCTAGCCATATTAAAAGCAATAACACTTTAATACACTGCCAGCCTGGGCAGGAGGAAATCAGGAACCACTGTGTGAAAACTCTGAACGAAGTAACTGCTTTTCTCCTAGCAAACCACCTGGGAGATTTGTTTTGTTTTGCTTGGACAGCTTCTGACACTGTATCTTATATTGCGACTTGTCAAATTATGTCAAAATTGTGATATGCTGCCATGTTACAAACCGTATTTATTGCTAATTTCACACTAAAATGTTATTTCATATCACTTCGTAATCTGGTGCCATATTTACTGATTTCTGTATTCCATCTGGAACTTATCAGCCTTTCCATGATGTCTGCCAGTAGCCCGAAAGTTTCTTTCTTGATCTTCTCTAATACCCAGGGATAACTTCCATCTGGTCCTAGAGATTTGTTGCTTTTAAGTTCCTCTAGATTATTTTCTTTCTGTCTCGCTGATGCTGAAATCAGCTCAGATTGTGGTTGTGACGTGGGCATTTTTCCTCTTTTTCGAAAGGCGTTTAGAATATACTAATTTATTTTTAGCTTTCTGGGTATTCTGCAGTTTTCTGCAATTTTCTCTCCCATTCCTTTCCATGATTCCAATTCATGTGACTGAAATTCTTTTGTAATTCTCCATTAGGAATTAGTAAAACAGCAAAAGCAAGAAATTAATGTCCCTAGCCCATGGGGCTTTTCACAAAGTTAGATGAAATTAAAGCAAAATAATGAGTAAAGACACAACTGAGTTTTTTACATTCTTTGATTTTCCTTTCATAATTTATGTAGTAAATATTTTCTTCTTTTTTCTTTTCTTTTCTTTTCTGAGATATGTGACTTGTTATCATTCCAGTGAATTTACATACCAAATGGATTTTAATGTTGTTTTGCTGCTTAGGGTCATGACATGTATTTATTATTTTTGAAACACAAGTAGTTTTAATTATTTTGGTGCTATTCGTGTAATTCTGGATAGCTGCTAGCAACTGAACTTTTACATTTTTGTTCGTGTTATTAATAAAGTATTGTTTTTAATTTTATGAAGATTTACTGCTGCTCTTCCATGTAAATTAAAACAATCATTTACGGCAGAAATGAAGCTTTCAATTATACTCCAGGAGAGTCCGCTTCACATTTATTCCAGGTGATATGCTTGTTCTCCACTTTAACCACCCACTTCTATTAGATCAAAGTTACCTGTGTAGGTATTTCAGGAGGTTAGATTACAAAAATGTTTCCATTGCCTAAACATTAATAGTCTTGATAGCATCCACTTTTCTTTTAATTCAGGTTGCCAGAAGAATCTACATCCCTTAACATAAACGTTGCTTCTGATCTAGTATTCAGTCCTTTCGTGTCTCCACAACCCCAAGAGATAATATGGTGCTCTGCATCTTTAAAAATACACATTTTAGCAAGATCTATCAACTCCATCGCTTGCACCAAAGTGTAGCCCTTGCACCTAGAGATACCTTTAATCAGTGGAATTAACCACTCTGGAAATCAGCAGGAGTGCTTAAGGGGGTGAGTTACTCTTTGTCACGAGTGAACATGGAAGAACTGACATGTAAACTGTATTTTGTCTTGGAAACTGTATTTTCACTATTGATCTGAGACTCCAACTAATGTCCCCTCTGCAAGGAAGGTGGTGGGCGATGTTAGGAGCTTCTCTGTTGTTGAGTGCCCTGTAATTGTGCCCCTCAGATTACTGCTCTGTGCATTTGTGGTCCAGAGGTAGGAGACGTGGTCAGCTAAACATCAATAATCATCTCTACGAGTAATAATTAAAAGATGTGATTCATGCTATTTGTCACTCACATTTCTGTTTATCCTTCTGGGTACGCACTGGCTGAAGGACAGCAAATTGATTACAGGTTGAACTGTGGCTTTTTATTATTAAAAAAGGAAGGAAAAGGAATTTAAAGTGGGGGATCAGAAGGTTGTTGCATTGCCATTTCTTCACTGGAGACACCTTATGTCTCTTATTAAAAATTCTCCAATACAGATTATACCTTAAGCAGAGTCTAAGTTAACTTATATTAGATCAAAGTATCTTATTTCCAAACTCAGTGGTTTATGCCACCTGAGAATACTCACTGTTATTAATTTAGTCTTCTGAATGACAATGTTTTTTCCTTTGGGTCAATATTTTCTAAATCAACTTTGGTTTAATCCAGATTAAATTTAATTGGAGATCTTTTTTTTTTTTAAAACAGGTTATAAACATGTAAAGATAAGCTAACTTAAGGAAACTGAAGGAAATTTTTCATGGCAAGCACTGAAAGAAGCCTTTGAGATAGTCAATACACTAATACTAAGAATCTTATTTTTTCAATAGGTCCTGCTCCTTCTCTCTTTCTGAGAAGTAATAGTCTATGCAACCTGGGATTTGACAGGGAATAACAAAACCTGTTACTCTGTTAAATTGCAAAGATATTTCAGTATGCCATTATAAAAGCAGTGAAAAAGAAATTAAAAGTAGATGGTTTATTGGAGCTTATAAAGCTGTAAAAAGGGGGGGAAAAAGAGGAAGCAAAGAAAACCCCAACTAAGCAGAAGTACTTTGGCAAGTGCCTTCTCACCAGTGATGCTGAAGCCTAAATGTTGTTACGGAGTTGCAGAAGCGCTGGACTTGCTGTTTCTTGGTAGCACCGTTGGGTCTTTTGTTCCTAACGATTTGTTGCTGCAGAAGATTTGCTTGGAGTGAGCTGAGCTGCGAAAGCTTTGATGAGGCAGCTGCTGTTCACTGCCCCAGTTCAGAGAGAGCTTCTGCTGTAAAATCATCTGTCAAGGTGGTGGTTGAATTCAGACGCCAGCCAGTGCTGCCTTTCTCTCACTCCATACCTCTCCGGTTTGGTTTCGCTAGCTTCTTCCACTCCTGAATATAAATTTGGAGAGCGGGTCGGCAGCAGCGTGGGGATTGCTTTTGTTGTTACAGTGGAAAACTTTTAATCTTTTCTTTGATCAAGTCATTTTCAGAGCTATCCTTTTAGTTCTGTCAGGACTAACTCAAATCAAAACCTGCTCCTATTCCCTAGAATTAAAGTATGTATGTCTGAAAATAAGATTTCTAAATTTTCCAAATTTCAACTCAAGTATTTACTCAATAAATTAATATCCTTTTTCCTTACTGGTCCATGCAGAACTAACTCCTGTCTTAGTTTCCCAGTTAACACAACATTTTATGTTCAGATGGTGCCTCATATTAGAAATTGGTTATAGCATCAAATAAAAACGCTCATAAAACATCTTAGCATTCACGTAAATGTAATCAAGCAGTTATAATATGGAAAGTCTGTATTCAAATAAAAATGTTTGCAAATATGCATCTGAGGAAGAACTTCTATAATCCTAAGCACTGCAAGCACTGTAGAAGTAGTTGGTATCCACTGAGAATTACAGTTTTACACCTATAAATGTTTTTCCTAATATTTGAAGAAACACAAAGTACTTATAGATGGATATTTTAGTCTTTTTTTGTGGAGGTTTAAATTAGAGGTGGTTTTGTTTCCTTGTTGAAAGAAAAGAGGCGAAAAGACCAGATAGTTTATAATTCTAATAGTATATCCTGTACATTACCCCTCATTTTAATAATTTTATATAAACAAGATCCTAAAATTCTTTCTCATCGTCAGGCACTTTCCAAAGGTACAGCCATCTTACAAAGTCCTTATGATAATTTCTACCAAACTAGTACGTTGTACATGAAGGTTGTGTGGTTTTTTTCTGGTGAGATGCCTTTGTAGGTTTATTTGCTTATTGGCAACGTGATTTCTAGATTCCCGACCTGCTACATAGTATGATTTGTAATTAAGGATGCCTCATGTGAAGTAATCTACATAAAGTACCATGGTAACCGAACGACATATAAGTATTTTAAGGTCAGGTATAAAAAGATACAGAATATTAACTGTTAATTCCAAAATTGCATTTGGGATCCTCTGTAATCTCATGCTGTAGTAAGAAAGATGGCTTTATGGCTAAGGAGATACTATCATGTTTGGCTCTTGTGGTCTATCTCAATCTGGTGGAAAGAAATCCTCATAGCTTAAACATTATGACTCAACAAAGCCAATTTGCATGAGCCCAGCAATGCATGAGGAAGTGCTAATGCAGTGTTAATTTCCTAGCAATATGACAATAATTAAAAATAATTGTATTAACAAATACATTTGCTTATACACCACACATTTCCACCAGCTCCAGGATGGAGGGATCTAATGCAGGTTCACTTGGGATTTTTTCCTTTTCCTGTGAATATTTAGGTTGTTGCTTGCAGAAGGAGTAGCACTTAAACAGACACCTTTCTGTCCTTACACCCTCTACTGCGTTTTATTTTGCAAAAATGCAGTGTGCACATAAATGCTAGAAACAAAAATGCCCCTCAAGCTTTAGGCTTCTGCCAGAATCTCAGTGATTAGCATGGCTCCGCTGGAATTTGCCTGGCCTTTTTGCAAAAGCGCTTGCATAGGTAAGATAGCATCTAGTGAACCTCTGGGAAGGGTATACGCTTGTTTGGCTTCGTCTTATATAATGCAAAACAAACAAGAAGATAAAGAAGATATCCTGTGTTTGCAAGATCAGTATTGGGCAGACGGTGTTTACTGCACATGCACAGAGAACTTTTGCCTTGCATATTTATTTAGCAATAATACGCCTTCACTTCAGTGCTACTGAAAAGTTAAAGGTCATCGTTTGTGGATTTAGTGCTGCAGGAGTGAGATTGGAATACACTTTTGTAGTCCTCATCCATTTGGGAGTCTTCTCAGAACCTCAAGACCCCCTCACATGCATGGAGTTAAAAGTTTGAGGTAACCCTGAAGGGCATTCCTTCTAACTCATCAGTAAGGCTCGATTTGCTGGCAGTAGCTGGAGGGTGATACCTCCCTCGCAATACATGTCAGGTGATCTTCACTATTCTACTTGCAGTGCAAGGTGCCTTTCTCTTGCTTGCATTTTCTAGCATAAACAGATAGCAACAAATATAATCAAAAGAAATGGAAGCACAAGGAAAAAAAAAAGTAGCAAACCAAATAAACTCCCCAAACCATCTCCCACACTCACAGTGAAAGAAGATGTACCAGTGTAGACACATTTTTCACTTGAGTTGTACAACCTACCTGTACCAAATATGAGTCACTGCTTAATGCTCTACTGGGAGCTGCTCAGATAGGTACAGTGTATAAGACTGATTAGTGAATATTTGGGATCGTTTACAATGGGTTGAAAACTCTTAAGGCTTTATATGTACCTCGTCATTTTCACTGTGGTTTGTTCAGACTAAGACAAAAAACAACCTTTACCTGTAGGAGTACAATCCCAACCCAGGTGAAGTCAGTGGCTTGGTAGAAGTCATAATTTCATCCCCCATCTTTGGGTAAGCACAGAGACCCCTGAAAGTCTGAGTTACTGTGGCAGGGTAAGAAGAATGCCTCTACTTCTTGACTATATACATCTGTTCATAGTCTTATTAGAAGTACATTTATGGAAAAGTTACGTGATCTTTAAAAGGGTTCCTGAAGAGTATTTTTTACAGTAACAACACTATCATCCACTGTAGTGAATGAAAACTGAGATTATGTTGGGCAAAACCCAGTAATTCAGCAAATCACTTAATTCTTTGAATGGGAACATTTTCCTTCCAACTTCAGGCTACAAAGAATTCTTTTACATGAATTCTGTAAGCTGCAGCAAAATGACTTCAAACAATGCCAGAAATGTTCATTTTTATACCATCAGCTTTGGATGATTCACTTTTCAGGAAATGCAGAAAGTAGTGAGTCGGCTGCTATTGTCTGCTTCACCTGTCTTATTTTCTTTCTTGTTTGTTATTGTTCTTACCCAGATAATCCTACTGCTTGATCGATGTCCTCATACATGCTTTGTTTTATTGCACCTACTTAGAATACTTTAAAAATCTTGGTGGCACTTAAAGAATAAAACTGGAGCTAATTTGATTACAGTGTTTTTAAGATGTAGCAATTAAATGCAATCATTTTTAAATAATATCATTTTATAAACATTGTATAAAAATAATATAAGCTGCAGCTATCTGCTGCAGATTTGTAGTAAACAACTTTATTGTTTATTTTGACACACCTTCTGGAAGCTTGAAATGTTAATTTAGATTTTTGTAGAATTCATTGTTCATAGCAATAAAAGAGAGCCCTATATATGTTTAAAGAGTGCACATTTAGGACAATAGATTGAGTGTTTTCAGGAATTTTTAGAGTAACTACCTTAGGTTTCTTAAGCAGAGTCTAAAATTTCATTTTGGGGATGGCCCTGGTCTACTTACCATTTTGAAATGTCTTCGGTGTACATTGCCTAATAAAGAAATGGAAAAATTGTTTGACACCAACCATAAACAGCCATCTCAATGAGAGACGTGTTAAACTAAATGTGCTCTCCAAAGCTGTTAAGGTATCTTTGCTACCCTTGTTGAAATTCAGGAGTGAGATCTGGCCCCCGAGTAGATGGAAAAAGTCACCAGAACAATGTGGAGCTGGGAGAACTTGAGCAAAATGAGAGAAGTTCTCCTGAATTAGGGAAGGTGTATTTTAATTATTTGGCTTATTTGTTTTGTTTACTTTGGACTGATTTTTGTAAGCCATCCTTCTCCAGAGGGAAAGACAATAGTCCATTCCCTTCAGTGACAAGAAGATCCTTTGTTAGTGATACTCTTCTTCACAGTTTTTCAAGCTGTGGGCACATGTATAAATAAAAAAATAAGAGCCCTCTAAGATAAAGAGCTTGCAAATATAGAGGCTGCAGGAAAGCAAACTTTTTTAAATGGAGGATTTTTTAAGTGAATGAGTTAGGCAATACCGGAGCCTCCTAATTCAGTGCTCCACTAGCTTTCTGTTGAGGTTGGTTTAGCTCCCTTGGGAATTTAAAGCCACTTAGAGTCTGAGCAGTGCTGTGGACCCCTGATCGTAGTGGGCAGCATTACCATGATGTAGTGAGGTATTTTTCGTCATCTCAGCTGCAGTAACAGACTGTGTGCCTTCTTATAACCTGCCTCACTTCTAAAGAAAAACATGTTAGCTTACGTTTCAAATGTACACATGTGGCTTAAGCTCATTTTGCTTCTCCAGAGGGGCACACTAAGAGAAAACACATCATATGTTACTGCAGCTTGGTTATTACTTGTTATTTTAGAGTAACTCAATCGCTTGTGGTCATCTGTGTATAACCTTAGTCCCGTGTAGAAGATTTTAATGCAATTCCAAAAAATTCCATGAAATTCTTATTTCAGTTCGGCCTTTGTAGATCTGGTTATGGTTCTGTTTTGCTTGTATTTTGTGTCAGTCCAAAGGTCTTCCCCTTTCAGTTTTACTGTATGTCTGTGCTGTGAGTTGGGTAAGAAACCAGAGGAATGATGTGGAAAAATTAAACTGGAATGACAAGTATTGGTTAATGTATATCAAGCATAACTCAAGTTGTTATACAGTTAAAAAAAAACCTTGTTACTGGAAGTTGAGTGCCATAAAATCTACATTACATGGGATGTAAGATATGTTAACCAAAATCTTAATGCACAATTTAAAAAAAATTATAACAGCCTACAGCTGTCAAAGAGAAGTATGCTTTCATTTCATGTCGCTGACTCTTTAATGTCTCTTCAGCTTAACCCATGTCCTATCCTTGCTCATCCTCAAGCAGGGAAGTAAACACATGTCCCCCTGAATGATGGGCAGTAGTAGAAGTCTCCTAGCAAGAGACTATTTTTACTTCTGACATGCTTTTTTTTTGTAAGTTTAAAGCAATAGATGCGGAATTTAGGAAACAAGAAACCTGTGTTCAATAACTGTATCAAATGAAGTAATAATAATTTATGTTTTCTACCACCTTTATATCAGAGGGCTTTTGAAGACAGAATCTCTGTATTTTGGTTGCTTTATTTTCCCCTCAGCTCCACAATGGCTTTGTCCTGTTGGTGCCTTGGCTGCAAACACAGTCTGTAAAAGCAAAAGCCAAAAGGGATTTTGGGGTTCGGTTTGCTTTCCATCATATACAACAAGCCTAAATTTTGACTTGGGTAGATCACCTTGGCAGTATAAATGAAAAATCAGATTTGTCTTCCCTTTTTTGTTTCTCTGGTTTTCTTGCAGTGGGTCATTGAAAGAAAGCCTGAAGGGAGATTCTGGAAAGCATTTTTCTTCCTCCTGTCTTATTTTGTACATTTGAACTACTTCAGCAATTTCTTTCTTTTTCCTGGACAACTCCTCGGAGAAATTAAAGAATTATTTATTTATGATTATTAGTTTCCTTTCAGCATTTTAAAAAATGCCTTCAATGTTTGAAGCACCCCAGCAGGCATCACAAGCAAAATCTGTAGCAAAGAAAACAACAATAAAGCAAAAACAATGACAGATTCCCTCCAAACAGAAGGGAGGAGAGTTTTTCGGGAGCAATAATTAACGAAGTTTCAACATGCTTGAGATGCCTGTGGAAACTACCTGACAAATTGATGGGGTTTATGGTATGCCCTGAAGACGGATAGATCTGAGCTGTTTCAGTCACAACTGAGAAGAAGAGTGGTTAGCTCATAAGCCTCTGTGGAAAGCATTTCTTTTTATACCCTCCTCAGTAGTAATAATAATTAGTGTTAATCATGTTTATTACACATTTCTCCTGGAAAGTTTCTTTTGAGAGGGGAGGAAGGAAGGGCCCTCTCTGAAAATGCAGGATATGCTCCCATTTCAGGCAAGTTCCTACTGGGCAACTTTTCCTCATGGAAACCAGTTGAAGAAATCCTGTCCCATCCTGCAAGTTCATTCATTCTGGGCTATTTGAGTATTTATAGGGAAATAACCAGCTCCTCCAACTCAGCCTTCCTGCAGCAGGTAGTCAGTGGAGACACATCACAAGGAACAGTCTCTTCGAACTACATGAAACACAAAGCTAGCTGTTGCCAGCCTCCTGAATTCACTCCATTCCTGTCTCCTAATTAAATCTCATAGCATTTTCTCTTGCATGTGAATGAAGTGGGGTTATGCCTAATCGTGAGAGAGTTTCAAGCAGAAGGTTTGCCTTCTGGGCTCTTTCTACAGTTAGTGCTTCATGATCTGTTTGGCTGGTGGCAGTTGATTTTAGCTGCCTGATTGCAACGGGGGTTGTAACGGGTTGCATGGAATGAAATTGAAACTCAGGGCAACAAAGGACAGGGGATGCTGGTGAAGCCAGAATAGTTTCATCGTAGCCTATCCCACCATCTTAGACAAAAGACAAGACAAGATTAGATTTTGGTCATTGGAGCAGAGGCTGAACTGTGGCTTCCTAGAGATGTTGGTCTCACCAAAGATCAGAGGTGTTAACAGAACCCACTGGCAGAGAACCCTGGGCTGCTTCACCCTTCAGCAGCCACTGAAGACAGGTTACAAGGAATGAAAAATCTGAAATTGATATTCTCTTAGAACATCCAGAACCTGATGTGTGGCTGTCATGCATAAAAAGAAACCAGTGCTACTCTAAATCACCTCCTTCATTTCATCAGTTGTTTCTCCTCCCAATATCCAGCAACCCTGTGAGGACTGTAGCTCCCTTTGGCAGTTGTAGAGGACTCATAGAGGAGCCACTCGATCTAGTGCCAAAGGCAAACATCCATTTCATAATGAACCTTTCATTTTCTACAGACTGTCTGAACTGTCAGAGGAGCAGGATTCTCTCATGGTAGCAACAGAAGCTCCCACTACAGCTCCTGGCCTTCAGGGGTCATCCCAGAGATCCTCACCATTTCTGATCTTCACATCATTAAAGCAAAAGAAAATAATTTTTCAAATCTTTCTGTTCTATTTCCTTTGAATATCCCCTTCAGATATTGCAGAATAATCATATATTTTTGGAGATAAGGCTGTTCCAGTGAGAAAGCTGTGGGTGATGGCTTCCTCCTGCTCCTTTAAGGTCCTGATCTTGGCTTTTTGAAGTTAAATTGCCAGAAAGGACCTTCCCTAGAGAGCACATGTAACTCCTCTGCTGGATATTTTCCCTTATACTTCTAAAAAGGTCTGCATATTCTTTAGAAACCTTTGGATTTTGTGGTCACAGAACCTCGGTTACCCTAACGAAAAGAAGATTTTTGCAATGTCTTTTTATTTTAAACTATGCAAAAATTCTGTGGTGAGATGAGCTAGCAGGAAAAGGCTTGAGGAATAATCCTAAATACACCTATTGTGCCAGCCTGTAGCCACGTTACATCCAAGCTGAGGTTCCTGCGACACTTAAGAGTATTAAGCCATCTAAAAGGAGTTGCTTGCTTCGTCATGGACCTGCACTTTTTTATACAGAAACTGGTCTAAAAGTGTTTTAAAGCACAAGATTTTTTTCCCCATAAGATGTCGACCTGGAAAGGATCTTTCTGCTCCTTGAATCTAAACTCTTGCCATTGCATGGAATCATGTTATTTGAAGTAGATTCATAAATGTATGAAGCACTGCCTGAAGACCAGTTAGAGTTTTGATCCCCATCACTGTCTACGGAAGCTCTTTCAGAATTTCATTTTTCTGCTGGTGTGTTCACTGACCAGTCATGGCCATTTGTTATTAAGCAAACCTCGTTTTGTGTTTACCCCCTGTATTAACAGAGAGCAATTATGCATCCTCATGCTGTTACCTCTCTCCTGTCGGCTTACTGGCCATGTGTTCCCTACAAGGTCTGCCTTCTGTGGTGCCACATTGAACCATGAACTTATCTCTGATGGAGAACACAGTTTGTAGCTTTTAAATCGAGATTATACCTGTTATAAAACACTGCTATTTCAGACCTGGTGAGCTCACCAGGAGGATATTAAATAGATGATCTAATCTGTTTGTTTCTCTTCCTCCTGTCGGCATCCTCTCAAGTTTTGTTGTTAGTTGGAGTTAGGAAAATTGGACCTGAAAGGAGACCACAGCATGCAAGCTACAGCATGTCAAGAAGAAGGTAAGAAAACTGCTCACAATATCCTGGCTAGAGATTTCTCTGGATGAAGACAGGAGAAAAATCCGCTTCTGCCACTTCAAGTGTGCTGTTCTTTGGATTACTACACAGCTAAAAGGCAAAGAGCATGACTCCTTAGGACTGTAACCAAGAGCAATTCGGTCCCCAAAACATAAACAAGGAGGATGCACTTTTGAGATCACCGAGATATTTTTCCCTTCCCTTTTCCTACTCCTTTCAATGCAAAACCCAAGCAGACCCATGGCATGTCCAGTGCCAAGATCTAGAATAGAGAGGGAGAGTCTGCCAAGCAGGTGAACTACCATGAGGCCAAAAGTGGGGGGGGGGGGGGGTGCAATGCTGCCGGTACCAGCATGATTGCAAATACAGTCCCACTTGTTTTTTCTGTAGCTGAATCAGTCCTTGAAATGACTACTGTAGGTTCAGCATTTAAAGTGGATCCAAAACCACGGCAATTAAGCCCAAGTCAGCACAAGGTGAAAGGCCTTTGAACATGTAGCCAATACCATGGCAAGCGAGAGAGGCTGATACTGCTGATCCATAGATTTAAGGAATTTCTGTTCCCATTTCTGATAAAAAGAGGCCCTGCAGTGTTAGTCCAGCCTAGTTTAATAAGATTTGAGCCACAGGGCTTTTTCTTTTTTCTTGTAGACTGTTCCACCATTTAATAGCGGCCGGTCGAGAGAATTTGATTAAACAGTCCTCCTCTTTCAGTTAAGATACAGGGACATGAGGCCATCCTGCTGCTGTTTATCTGTGTAGGACTTCACATAATACTGCCTTGATCCTCAGCTCACAGGGCGGTGGGTGCTACAAGGAGAAAATGCAGTACATGGGGAGGGTGTCTGTGTCTATATTCAGAAAGATAGTCTTACGAACATAAGACCTGACAGCGATTGCTTTTACTCCATCTGTTTCTGTTCTACACCCAAACATGCATGCTTCTACCAAAGAAATAAAACCTTAAATTACTTGTATGGTCTGCAGTCGAGCTACCAACAGAACATACATATATATATATTGCATGAGCCAAGCCCTACTGTTCCTGCTCAGCTCAGCTTCTCTCCATCATTTCAATTAGACAGAGTTTTGCTTTAGTGGGAGATGAGAAAGAATGGGGAGTTTTGGCCTGAGACTGCTTCAGCAGTTATGTGTCACGCTTTATTTTACTGCACAGCCACTTGCCAGAGGTACCATATTGGAGACACGTTGATCTTTGTCGCTTCCAAACCTGACACTTCCTTTTCCAGTCCTGCCTTTTAAACTATTTCAGTTGGACAACACCAAGCTTTCAAAAAATGCTGATACTTCACCCCCTTTTGAAGCAGTATTTTAATTCAAGGGCTTAGTCAAGACTTAAATATTACTGATCCAAGCATGCCAGCTCAGGTTGTGATTTTTATTTTATTAGAAAATATAGTGGTGCTGGTATGAAGCCGTATTACAAACACAGATACACCCTTGGCTAATTTTGTGATAGAGTGGCATGCCAAAACCTGTTTTTCTACCCATCAGCTGTATTTCTGTGTTGTTTCTAGTTTATGTGTTAGCATTCTGGCTTTCTCTTCGCTGCAGAATTAGTCCTGGTCATATCAGTACAGTTTATGCCAGTACAACCCTCTAGTATAGGCAATGCCATGATTTGTTGTAAAGCCATTATGAAAGGTCAGGAAAAGGTGGTCTGGAGGACTTCATTTCAGAATTTTAGGACTAGGGCCATGTCTTGGTTGTTGGAATTTCAGTTAGTTAGGTTCCTTCCCACACTGGCCAGAATTGAGGATGTTTTCACTCCTTGCATGCTGGATTTTTAATCTCCTTTTATGTATCAGAGACCCAGTCTGGCAGAGAGTGGGATGCTAGGAGGAAAGCATGTCTTTCTATAGATCGTGGCTTGAGACAAATAAAGCAGCTGCTGTTGGTCTTTGGCCTCGTTACCTCTGTGCATCATTTTATGTATCTGCCCTTTGGAATGTGAGGAATTTGCATGTGTGTGTGCCTTTTTGTTGTAAAATGAAATGAGGACAGCCTAATTTCATTTTTTTTCATTGAGAAGAATTCCCTTTTTATAGCCATTCTTTCTTTCTAACGTAGATCATTGCATTTATTTATGATTGTTTCATTTGGGGGTATGTGAAATCAATAAATGCCATTGGTTTGTGCGTCCACTGGGATGTGCACATGAAGCTATGTCTCCTTTTGTGTAGCTCTTGTTAAAATACAAAACGGTATTTATTTTCAGTATGAACAGAGCCAGAGAGAGAAGTTTATCCCAGTGTCTTGAATGCTGCATTACCTAAAGGCTGATGATATAGAAATAATTGAAAGTAAGTACTGCAAAATTGTTGAGATAAATTTTGACATAAAAATGTAGGTTGGTTCATAAAAAGTTGCAGTGACAATAGGTTATAGTGACAGCTTTTCAACAACTGTATAAGCCTCCAGATGGAAGGGAATTTGGCTTAATGAATTATAGGCAGTCTGTGTAACACAAGCTCCTTTTATAGGAGCAGATCAGAAGAAAGAATAAACTTATTCATACTGGCATGTGTTAAATAACATCATTGTTAAAAATATGGAGTTGAAAAGAGACTGAGAAATGCAGGACTTAAAAAAAAAAAGGTCCACTGTTAATATCTCAAGACCTTCGGGCTCCCAAGCAGAGCACTGGACTGCCTTGTTTCAGCATTATCTGATTAACGAAAGTTGTCATCAGCCAACTGCAGAGGCTCACAGCCTTCTGGTCACGAGATGACCCCACTGCAGGACCTTCTTCATGCCTGTTCATGCCTTCACGTTCTCTCCCTGTGCATTTGCTCTGGGTCTGGAGTAGCCTGAGCTGGTCAAAGTTGTTACTTACACCTGGGGACAGATAGTCAGAGCTCCCGAGAGCATTTTTTTCCCAACCTGTGCCACAGACAGGCTGCATGACCTTGGCAAATTCCTTAATATCTGCTTTCCCATCCAGAAAATGATGATGATACTTACCTGCCTCCCAGGAGAAGCATTTGGACTTCATTAAGGATTAGGACATGCTTTTAGCTTAGTTAGTTGTGTTGAAATGTGCTTGGTAAGCAAAAGTTATTGTTAAATAATGAATGAGGAGAATTGCTGTCAAAGTAATATAAAGGACTGAGACAGTGCTAAGAGCGGTAACCAAATGAAAATCACATGCGCCATGATGTCAGAGAGAGCAGGGCAGTGCAACTGAAAACTAAGAATAAGCAGCAGATGTCAGTGACTCATTAAAATAACAAACTTGTATTTCTAATTTTGTCAATGTACTGTGGCACTTTTGATAGGACGGATTAACCACTGATGAGCTTGTAGGATTTTTTACGCACGTGGCGGTGAGTTAAGGATATAGTTATAGCCTTCAGCCTGCGTTACTGAATCTGCGACTGGTTTACGAGGCAGTATTAAAATCCACAGATTTAAGATTTAGAAATGCAGGAAATTTCTGTGAAACAACTAACTGTGGATGCATAAAATAGTAAGTTATCTGGGCAGGGAGTGCTTTATCTTGGTAGGGAGTATTTTTCTAGGAAGTCTGTGAGTTTCGACATTTTCATGTGGTCTATTTTGCATCTTCCAACTCAAGCGAGCAGCCGTGTAATGGACAGATGCATTTACTGTGGATGTAGTACCGATACTAAATATTAGGTATTTTCTTATAGCAATAATCAGAAAGATACGCAGCCAAGCACTTACTTATCCCACTCCCTCTTTCATGAGCACAGGCATCTTAATTGTACTGGCAAAGCAGATGTGTATGTTTTGTCAGCGCAACTGTGTGTTTTTGATAATCCATCTCAAGCTCTGCAAGGGCTCATTTTTCTCAGCATATTTTATACTTAGCAGCACCTGGATCGTTACCCATGCACCTCATGAAACCTTTTTTCTTATTCATTTTCATAATTAACAGCCCATGCCTGCCGCATGTGGATAATAACACTTGCATCCTTGCACAGGTGAAAGGAGTCTCTCAACGGCAGTCATTTTTTTCCCTTTGCGTCTCTAAAATGACCTAACAAATTTTTTTTGAGACTGTTTTTCGTACGGAACCCTGACCTCCGCCGAGACACGCTGCAGGGTGCTGGAGGTCCCGCCAAACCCTGGCGCGGAGCCACACCGCTGCTGCTGGCTTCTGCCTACTGCCCCCGGCAAGTCAGCAAGAAGAGAGAGCCGAGCGGCTCCACGGCGTCACCGTCAGCCTTCGCCTCGCCCCAGGCATCGCGTCTCTCCTGGAGCACAACAGCGCATTGTACGACACTGAATGACAAGCAGTTCTATATTAAGAAAAACATGAAAACGCAGCTTATTAGAAGCCACGGGGTTGATTGAAAGCGTAATAAATGGCAGCCTACCAACAAAGATTGTTGCTCTGGGTAGATAATCTGATTAGTAAATATTTATTTCATTACAAAGTCTCTTTTATGGTTTGATCCAGTTTCAGTCAACAATTCTAAGTGACCTCTTCAGCATTTTAAATTGGATCTGGAGGTTCTGCCATTTGAACCAGGGATACCATAAACAAATAAGAGGTTCAGTGCAATAGGAGGTAGTGGTATGAAATGCAATCGTATTTATTTAGAGAATCCTCACAGGGCGTCTGCTGTTTGATTAGGCAGTTTGTTTGCTTTGAACTCCTAACTTGTTTAATCTTAAACTTTGAGAAGATACAGAAATACTGCACTCATCCAGGGACAACTAAAAAATATTAACTCTTCAGTTACTACTGTTACTGTTACTACCCATTTCACCAGTGCAGCTCACTAGCATCTCCCATAACCTAATGGCCAGCAAATTGTACTGTAGCTAGATTCTTCAAGCAGTGTAGCAAATGCTTTTTGCCTAGGTGTGCCTGGTATAATCAGCTATCAAGAAGAAAGGGAAAAAATACAATTTTTATCAGCTTTGCTGGGGCATTACATGTACCAAAATGAAACAAACAAATCGGAACCTCTTAATAGTTGCATTATAAACATATATTGCACAGTCATTGTTCTCAGCCTCCGTGAACTCTTCAATGTAACATTCAAGGTCTGCAGAAATAATAAAAGAATTTTTACTTTGTCCAGTGGCAGTGTATCAGATAAAGGAATGCAGATTTAAAGGAGAAGAGTGCAGTGCTTTCTCCCACTGGAGGTTGTGGTTTTATCTTTAAATTCAGAAAATGCTTAAGAGAACCATATGAAATGTAATAAAGTTTTCCTTCCCCAAGCTCACACTCTCAGTCTGAAATTGTATTGAGGGAATTTGAGTTTCAATAGTGTCCTTACGGAGCAGCTATGCTTATTACTTAGATATTAGAGGTGCCCTGTTGATGTGCAAGCATTTGAATTCCAAAGGGAAATAAAGTCTGCATTTTCAGCTTATTATTGTACAATATTGTAGGCACTCCACAGTAAGCGTCTGAAAAAAATTGTTCTTTTTCCCTTCTAACTTTCACCACCTAACGTGTCGTCTTTGCTTCCTACCTCTGCTGCGGAAGAAAACATCAGCTTAAATTTCCAATTCCCTAGTAAGAGGTTACGTACATTATAACACTATTATAGCTAATGTTGTTTATGTACTTAATTCTTTGTGCTAACAGTGGTGGCCACAGTTTGAAGTCATCATGCCACCTAGGTGCTCAAGGAAAGTACTAAAATTACCCAAGAGCAGGCTGAAAACCAGGCAGCGTGTCCTCTCCTGTTTTGTCTCCTCCAACACTGACTTTTAACATCCTGCTAAGTTTGCCTTGTAAATACAGGTGCACACCAGCTAGCATAGCTGTAGGACGGCTCGCTCAAAGAAGCAGAAGCAAAACCAAGCAGCAGGCACGAGGATGTACTCGGAAGGAGCTGCTCTGAGTAAAAATGCCTTGTCACATCCCTCACCATCTCATTTTCACTTGCATATGCTCCTGCAGTGTTGCAGGAATACGCATGCTTGCAGCCTGGCTTGTGAACCCAAATCCCAATTGTCCTTCCCACCCTGTGCGCTAGAAATGAAAAAAGGAAAGAGCAAACCCGAGCAAAAGCTCATGGCTCTCTCTACTTTCTGCATGAAATGGAGCGTGGAGGAGAGTGCTCCAGGCAAGCAGCAGCTCTGAGTTAACCGCCAGGTCAACGTGGAAGGCCAGGAGCTGGTCAGTGCGCTCCCAGCGTGTAACCAAGGCAATGCTTGCCACCTTTTGCAATGGATAGGATTATTTATAAATGATGCATGAAGGGATTTTGAGGTCTGCGAAGGCAGTGCCGTGGCAGGATCAGAAAATGCTTGAAGGTATTTGTTCAGCCAAGCTCCTTGGCCATGTTTTCCCCAGCCCAAAATAAGCCCCAAAATGAGAGGGAATGGAAGATTTTTTTGCTGGGCCTCTGAAGAACTTTCTCTGCTTCCAGTTGCACAGCCATAAAATGAAGAATAAGCCGTGCTGTGTATATATTAGGAGAGCTCCTCTTATTTTGTTTTTTTCTGTCCCCAGCAAGTACAGAAATCTTTTTGCTTAAATAAAAACAGAGGGCAGGATTTGCCCAGCTGAAATCAGGGAGCTTTGGCGTTGGCTTCAGTCGGGATGGTAGGAGCTGAGTGCACACGTGGGTTTTGTTTCATGCTTGCTGTGGGCAGCTTCGGCGCTTTTGTACATAACTAACCTACTTTGCATTTTATTATGTCTATTTAAGCTATATTTTAACTCTAGATTTGCGGGGCCTTAGTCCCTAAGGTCATTTAAGAGTGTTTGACAGAAGGCTCTCCATTTTAAATTAGTTCTCTGAAGTGATAGTCTTGTCCCAGTGTGGTGGGTCGACCCTGGCTGGACGCCAGGTGCCCACCAAAGCCGCTCTATCGCTCCCCTCCTCAGCTGGACAGGGGAGAGAAAATATAACAAAAGGCTCATGGGTCGAGGTAAGGACAGGGAGATCATTCCGCAATTACTGTCACAGGCAAAACAGACTCGACTTGGGGAAACTAGTGTAATTTATTACCAATCAAGTCAGAGTAGGATAGTGAGAAATAAAACTAAATCTTAAAACACCTTCCCCTCACCCCTCCCTTCTTCCCAGGATTAACTTTACTCCAGGTTTTCTCTACCCCCTCTCACCTGAGCAGCGCAGGGGGATGGGGAATGGGGGTTGGGGTCAGTTCATCACACCGTGTCTGTGCTGCCCCTTCCTCCTCAGGGGGAGGACTCCTCATTCTTCCCCTGCTCCAGCATGGGGTGCCTCCCACGGGAGACAGTCCTCCACAAACTTCTCCAACGTGAGTCCTTCCCACGGGCTGCAGTCCTTCAGGCACAGACTGCTCCAGCGTGGGTCCCCCGCGGGGTCACAAGTCCTGCCAGGGGCCTGCTCCAGCGCAGACTTCCCACGGGTTCACAGCCTCCTTCGGGCACCCACCTGCTCTGGTGCAGGGTCCTCCCCGGGCTGCAGGTGGAGATCTGCTCCCCTGTGGACCTCCCTGGGCTGCAGGGGGACAGCCTGCCTCACCATGGTCTTCCCCACGGGCTGCAGGGGAATCTCTGCTCTGGTGCCTGGAGCATCTCCTCCCCTCCTTCTGCACTGACCTGGGGTCTGCAGGGCTGTTCCTCTCACATGTTCTCACTCCTCTCTCCCAGCTGCAGTTGCCATTCTGCAGGGTTTTTTTCCCCTTCTTAAACCTGTTATCCCAGGGGTGCTACCACTGTTGCTGATGGGCTCGGCCTTGGCCAGCGGCGGGTCCGTCTTGTAGCCAGCTGGCATTGGCTCTGTCAGACATAGGGGAAACTTCTAGCAGCTTCTCACAGAAGCCACCCCTGCAGCACCCCACCCTCTCCCCCCCCAAACTTTGCCATGCAAATGCAATACACCCGGTTACGTGAGTTGTGACCAACCTTAAAATTGTCATTTTCCCTCCATATTCCAAATAGTCAACTAAAGCAAAAATCATGTGTCTTGGAGGGAAACATTATAGGACTTACTAAACTACATGCATTTAATGTGGGATCCATCTATTTATTCTTAGCACAAATGAGCAAACACTGCTTTCCATAGATATCCTGGTGTTACTGCTGAAGCTGGGAGCCCTTCTTCCTCCAGAGTAGGTCTGATAAATTTTAGATTGTTAAAAATGATGAAAATATCCTTTAGACATACACAGAGGATTAAAAACAAAGTTACTGTTTGTTGTGCTACTACAAACACTCCCTGCAACTGAAGCTCAGGTGTTTACCTTCTGAGTTTTGAGTCTTCAGTGACTGAGTTCTTCGCAACCAAAGCAGTTAGAAATCACTAATAGAAGTGATATTCGTCATTAGTTGTCGTACACCAAGAGCTAGGGCTCAATGGAAAACACAAACTACTACTAGACTGGAGATACATCTAGGATTATTACAGCTAGCAGTATGGCAATGATTTCAGTTTTTTGGACCGTATCTTTTGAGAGTCTGAAAAAGTACTGTATTAAAAAATAAACATTCTTGGGCAAACATGAAGCTGGCAGTACATGAGAGGTCCAATTTTATCACTGCAGTACCAGCTGTGCCAGTCTTCATATTCAGCGATTGTATTTTGATTAAGGAAAGAGGTGGCTTCTCATTGCAGGAGTCCATCTGTGCTGTGGGTTCCCCAAGCCCGCAGTACGACCTGACTTCCTCACAACATCTCGGTCATTTCTTGCAATTTAATGTATTCCAGGAAAAGGGAAGGATGTGTCTGATTATTGATCAAATTCTTTTGTGAAATCAAAAATGCAATTGACTTTTGCATGACCTTAGGAAAGATGTCTTGTGTGAGCCTTTCTCATGCTAGCACATGTGCATGGTTTAGGATTCATGCTTTTTATGTTTCTGGCTCATAGAAAACCCCGTTCCCATTGGATGCCCTGTTCCTGTTGGATGTATTGAATGATACAGTTGGATCTGCTTGTCAGATGAAGTATAAAATCCTGCTTGTATCCATTTGTCTTCCTGTATACCCTTTCTGTTCTCTTTTTTCGCCCTCCAACATGCATATTTTTAGCCCAGGAGCTCTGGTTTCTACTACTCATTTACACTTCTTTTCCTCTTTTTCTTCACTTCACTACTCTTACGTGGTACTGGTCACAAATTCTGCATAAGGACAATGCGCTCAGCCTAGTAGCTGTCTTCCGCTGCCTTACACAGCAGTGATACCCAGGTTGTTCCCACCCTCCAAAGGGTAAAAAACTCCCCTTCCCCTGCCTCCTGGTAACGCAGAAGCCTTCCTAGCCTTTTCTCCCTCCTCCACACATCCCGTCGTGTCTGTACCTGGAGGAGGAAGAAAGTCACTCTTGGGTTGTAAGGCATTTTGGGTCTTCGTGATGTAGCAAGATACAAGACCCATAATAATTTCTCTCCATGTTAAATACTGATTTATTCTTTTCCATGGCACATTTATTCAAAGCTTCATGCCATCAGGTTTCCACCATCACTCTGTGTGTGTGCACGTGTTCACATGTCAATACGCATTAATATCGGATGTCCTGTCAATTCCCTGTATTGATAGTGAAGTGGACCATGCATTTGAAAGCATGTATTGACATCTACGAATTGCCTCTATCAATCAAAGATTTTTCTCCCAAGGGAAGGAAGAGCCCAGCCAAATAAACCAAAGGTCCCTCTGATGTGCAGCCTTTGCTGCTTAAACATAGACAGGAAAGAACATGCGCTTTGTTATTTACCCTAAAGAACAGTTACTTGCAAAGCCATAGTACACAACTCACTGAGATGGGTTGATGGCTGGAGGTCAGTTTGTGAGGTTTTTGACCCTTGGTTTCATGGATTGCTTAAAAGTAGCAAGGAAGCAGCTCTTCAAGTTGAAGCCCCACACCCATGGCTGCAACCTTCAGAGCCCTGGAGGTGATGAGGGAAGCTGGGAGAGCCTAAGTGCACCACGCAGGCAGAACAGAATCACTAGTTGAGATAGCTTAATGGTATAGCCCATTCCACTGCAGCCTGATAAGCTACTTGTTTATGCTGCATTTCTCCAGCCAAATGCTTTTGTATGCATCATGGCTAATAAACACACCAGCCAAATTCAAATGGGAGCTAAGACTACATGCATTTCCAAGGGAGTTCATTGCTGAGAGAAGTATTACCCATGCTCTTTTCCTGTGCTTTAGTTTCAGTTTTATGGGGATAAAGAGGTTAGGTTGTTGATAGTGCATCCTGTAAACAGTGGGTCCTCTGTGGATGGTCGTGGCTGGCAGGGGGCTGCCCCCACTTTTCCGTGCATTGGCATTGTGGCAGGGCCTGTCAAATCCAACTAGTTCTGGGAGTTACTTTTCAGAGGGTTGGCAAAGAGTTTGCTGGAAAGAAGTAATTGCACAAGTAGCTTCTTTCAGGAAGAAGTGGGTGGTCTGACTTAGAGGCCAAGGAGTCGGCAAGCGATTTCTGGCACTTGCTAGCTCATCACACTGCTGTCCTCTGCAGCCTTGGGCAAACAACTTAACCTCGCACCACGTTTCCCTCTACTGTGAGTACCCAGTAATTCCAAAATGGAAAGGGTTTTGCTGTCTCCATAAACAAACCTGATCCCGGTATGGACATCAGGAATCATGTCTCAATCTCCCCATAACGTTGCTGGATTGAGGCTGGTGGTCATGCTGGCTGTACGGTTGTGGCAGTCCCCTGCGGGCAGTCGGAGGGGATCTGTGGCTCAGCAGGGTTGTTCTGAGGCTCCTCACTTCTGCAGGTTATTATTTGGGGAGGGAGTATTTTGCAGCAGTTGGGGTCTGGCCAGGGCAGTTTGTTATCTTTGCACACATGTTTTGAAGCATACTGAGATGTGGCTGTCCCACAAACTTTGCTTTTTGCAGTGGCAGAGCTCCGGGAAGCGGCATGCTATCCTTTTGTCTGTCTCACATGGATGATATTAACCCATCAGCTTTGCACCATCATTCGTAATACAGTTCTTTTTGTTCCTAATTTTGCAGTTTCCAGGTGGCACTTGCTGCTCTGCCCAACTCACCACTCCAGGTTTAGCTAAGGTGCACTGTGAGGCACCAGAATAGCCCTAATTCTGCAGAAGAGGGCTGGGGAGACCACTTACAGACTAGTGTTTGACCTCCTGCACCTTGTTTCCCCTGAGGAAGGGTGAGCCTAAATAGCTTCCCTGGAGTCCTTGTCATTGCATTTCCTTTGCCCACAGTTCGCCAAAGTGGGTCTGGGCATGGAGACAAGCCCAGGCTGATGGGATTGTATCACTCTTGGGACATGAGATGGCCGGTGCTTGGCACAGAGCTGTTGTGTGTGCAGAGGCATCAAGGTCCAGAGTAAAGACACGGGATGCCTTTACTATCACTATCCTCAGTTGAAGTTTGAAAAAGCCAAACTCAGGCTCAAGAGAGGGGCTGTCACACTATAGAGTTTTGCAACCCCTAACTCCTCCTGGTCACTGGCTAACTGCTTCAAGACAGGTAAATCCACTGTGGGCCAAGTGGTGATGGAGGGCTTTCAAGCCATCCACCACATACTGCTTGTTTAAATATAGATGATGTTAATGAAATCCTGGTCTCTGGAAGGTTCCTAAACTGTACTGGGGCTCCTCATGGGATCCATGCTCCCTTGTGGTACCCTGTCCATAGCAGTTGCAGCTTCATGAATAGCAAAACCTACCAGCCCATTGTCATGGAGGTCTTGGGGTGGTGTTCACCCATCACACACTTGGCTTGTGGGTGACATCAGATGGGAATCGAGCTCTGTGGTCAGCATCGGCCACCACTTCAGTCTTGTCATACTTCTTCAATCTCTCTTGCAATTCTGCCCTCTGTTCATAGTTCCTTTTAGTAGTTTCTTTCCTAACTTCCCTCCGTTAACAATTTCATACTCCTATTTTACATTTTTCCCAAATCTGTCTTCTGCCCACCCATTTTGTGCCCTATTTACTGTTGAAACTCCTTTGCGTTATGTATTCAGTAAGAAATGCTTCTCTCTATGAAACACCTTCTGCCTGCAAACACTCTGTTTCCCTTAAGACTTCCAGCAATGATCTCTGAAAATATCCACACCACTTCACGGAGAGCTTGTCTCTGGTGTATTCAGATGTCAAACTGTTTGTGTCTCAGCTTGGAGCAGACACTGTCTCATTTGTGTGCAAAGCCCTACCATGCACATGGGACACTTCTTAATAAATAATAGCACTGGATTCGTCTGCTGCATCCTATAGTGAAATTGGAAAATAAACCCAAACTTTCACAGTTGAGGACTATCTCTCCTCACTTTCTTCCCTGCATTTTAAATTAAGTTTTTGCTGTGCTTCCATTAAGCTTTTGTGATTGCATTCTCCAGTGTTTGAGAGCTCCTTGCACAAAATTGGGTTAAAAAGCTACAGATTTCCTATAGGAAATCTTCCTTGGAAGGGTGGAGTTTCTTCTGATGGAGATGACACTGTGGTCTCTAATGCCACTTTCTTTTTCTAAGCCTGAAGACTGGGTGAGATAGAGGGTGAGGTGAGGAGCAGAAGGCTGATGTACCTTATATGAGCTGAACCCACCATGGACGTGGGGGATCTTCGCCATCCCTGCAAGGAAAGGAAGGACATGTCCTTCTCTGACGTAGAGCTGGGCCAAGCAGGGCTAAAGTAAGTAAGCAGCGTGTAGCTGTTTCCCCCCACTTTTCATGCCATGATCATCACTGCTGTGTCCAAACTCCTTGCAGTAGTAAGGGCATTGAGCAACGTGGTGGCACTTTGGCAACGTGCTGTTTGCTTCCTCCTCCCTTCTCATCTGGCTCCCTGCTGTCTCCCTTTTCCACTGGCTGAGTAGCATGAGGCATCCTGGGTTTTTTTCCCAATGGAGTTAAAGGAAAGCAAAATGGGGGATTTTAGGTAGCTGTTGCAATGAAATGAGCGGTATTGTTAAGATCAGCAAAGCAACACCACAGTGGTATCAGAAGAGTGTAAGCTGCAGTGGAACCAGACAGCCTTCTGGTCCATCTATCCATGAGTCTGCTGATTTTAATACAAAAGTGTCTGTATTTGCAGGGGAGGTGTGTGTAGAAGCAAACAGGGCTCTGAGGGGGCTTGAAAGGAGGGATGTTGTAAACCTATGGTAGCGGTGCTGTGTTACTAGAGATGCTTAAGTGCCTATTTCACCATCCTGCTTTTCTGCCTGTTGTCCCTGCTTTTCTTGAACAAGCAGGGTTTTCTGATACATTAAAAATTCCTCTCTCCAAGGAACATTGCATAGTTAAAACAGCAACTAATCTGTGAGGTGACCAACCAACACCACCACCCAAGGGCTCTGGTTTTATTTGTGCTCATGAGCGTGTCTGCACATCACACCCCCTTCTCTGCTCAAGAGCCACCAGAGTATTGTAATATAGAGAAATCCTGCTCTTGCACAGAAGCTGATTGCAAAATAAACCCTTGCTGTCCTGACCTGTGGTTTGTACAGTGGATGGTTTTAAAATAGGGCTCGGTGAATAATTGATCCGTTTGTTAGGCTGCCAAATTGGAAAAAATCATCACCAATGTCATCTTAAATGCTCATAGATGACTAAACAGCACTGGGTTTTTTTCTTCTAATTGACATGGCAGCAGCAAAATGGATAGGAAAAACAAAAGTACAGGGAGAAGGAGGTTTTAGTGTCAAACGAAGGAGTCCGATGTACTCAAAGCATTAGTCCTTTGAAGAAAAGTGGGGGAGAGAAAGGCAGACTTCGCGGAGGGGGAGAGGTGCATGGCTCCCCTTTCACCTGATAGCTCAGCGATTCAAGCCTGCACCCAGGCTGGCACTGACCAGGGCTGCTGTTCCTTCCCTGCCTGGGATAGCCTGGATCCGTCCCCCTGTGCCAGCCAGCCTTGTGCACCCACTCTGCTCCTCCTCCTGGGTGGATCGTCCCTGCCACGGGCCCGGGGGCTTGTGGCAGCAAGGCAGGTGTCCTCTCTGTGGCGTTACTCACACCTCATTCTCTTTCCTGATGAATAGTTAAAATACTTCCATCCCAGCAGGCAGCACCAAGTGGACTGCAGCCACGCAGGCGTTCGGGCTTTCTCCTGAAAAGCGGAGGGCTTGACTTGCATCTGCCCCTGGGCCAGGCTGCAGCAAGGCTTGAGCCCCTTTCCCACCTCTCAAGAGGACTATATTGAAGTTGGTTTCCCTTAATCTGTCCCATTTCACGTCAGCTCTGCTGTGCACCAAACACATAAAACATGCTGTACATATACATGCCACCATACAGCAGTAAGTAGAAATTACTACAAGTCTGTTCTTGCAGCAGATGTTCTTGCAACTCCCCAGAACAGAGCAGTGGGACATTAATAAAGAAAGAAAATTAAAATAGGCAGGAATAGCCCTCCTGGCTTGATCTTATGCGAATTTTTGGAGAAGAAAGCAGCAAGAAGCTGGGATGCATGGTCAGGGATGGGGCTCTGCTGTCAGAGTCCTTGGAGTAAGAAGACCTGACCTCAATCAGAATAAAATGGGGGGCCCCAAAGGATGGGTGACCCAGAGCCTTGGCAGTATGCAACATGAGAGGTGGCCAGCTAGGTATCTTGGGCATAAATTGTAGTTGGCACTTTAATAATCTTGCAGCCCTTGCTTTGGCAGACTGATAGATTTTTTCAGAATCAGGAGGACATTTGAAAAATGTATCTTCTGGACTAGATTTTAATTCGGAGCCCTGGCAACCTTGGCACTGTCCTTTCTCTTAAAGTAAGGTCATCATGACGTCCTTAGCCTGTCCCAGGGATTTAAATCTCTGAGACATAATGTAATTCATAATGTTGTAAATATCTTCAGGTTTGCCAGTTCTTGTGATTTGATTGCAAGTTTTGCAGTACTGTCTGATTTGGAAAGGAGAAGAGAGAATGACGCTTGTTGGTTCATTTGGCTTGAAAACCTCAGCTGTGAAATTGTGAATTTACAGGGGAATGTTTTGGGTTTTTTTTCTTGGCTAATACCAAAGGTCTATTAAAAGTGTCCTGAATGTATTCTTTTTCTTGAATACTCAGGAGAAGCAGTTGCATATGCTGAGAAATGCATTTCCATGTCTCAGGAATGGTACGAGGGGACCCAGTGGGCCCATCACCTCTGGCTGTGTCACAAGGTCTGAAGCCAAACCCCCCACAAAGGGCTGTGCTGTTCTGTCATATTCGAGGACAGGTACACACTTGATTGCGTAGATGAATCCAAACTGGTGCTTCCTATCTTCTTACTGCATTTCAGCATTGTCATTTGCCTTGCTCATATAACTTGCATTTCATCTTGACGAAGGCAGCCAGGTTAGCCACGTGTTCTGATTACTTGGGCATGTCGGATGTGGGCTGCTTTCCTTGGATCTTTTTTCCCAGGGATTAGGGCAGTCTCCTGCTGCTTCGCATGAAGCTCCCTATGCTCAGGTGTTTGATTTATCCTGGTCCTTCAGCATGAATAATTTCCTTTGCCTCTCACTTAGCATCTCTGGCAAAATTAGAACTCTTCATGCAAATAAAGATTGTTTATATTACTAATAAAAATAGCAGCAAAAGGAAGTCTAGGTGCCTTCACTGATCTGCAACAGCTTTTTCTAGCTGGAAAAGCATCCACTTGAGACTGCCCTTTGTCTTTTACCTTTAGGCTTTTATAGAAGTATGTCAATTTTCTTCTTCTCCTAGACATTAACCTTTAGCGAGAAACAAGGTTGGGGGGTTTAGAAACCCAGATAGCTAATCTTTGCTGTTCTTTCCTTGTCAAGCAAGGCTGTAATATCCTCAAAGAGATCCAGTGAGCGAGTGGAGCATCATCTCCCCTGCACTTGCTCTCCTTGGTCTTTCTTCTCTCTGCCTGAAATGAGATTAAAAAATAAATTCATAAGTATTCTTTCTTTGCTGCTTGCTTATAGTATTTTTAAATTTCATTATGTAATAATTTCTTTCTTCACTTCTCCTCATCTGCTATTTATTTGGTCTTTAATGGGGGAAGATTGTCACCATCATGACAGAGCCATCGTCCTACAAAGCCATTTTAAACCACTTTTTTTTTTACTGACTCCTGCAAGCAGAACAAGAGAGGTTAATGCTGATAACTTCTGCTTTATCTCAGATTTAATGTATAGATCATGGTGGACATTTTATTTACACATTTCTGCAAAATGGAATAACTTTCCATTGAAGGTGCCTACAGATTTCTTAAAGGCACATGAAAGCTGTAGAGCTCTGAAAAGTATAGTGAGCTCTAACAGGCACATAACAGAAAAATGGGCAGTTTTATTTCTGGCAGTTTTAGAATGTGTCCAGTTTAACAACTTGAAATACTATAAATATTCACAGGCGTTTTTCAAATAACATCAGATCTAATAGATGCTATTTAAAGTTGCTAAACATTAGGTGTTGTGTTATTCAACTGATCTCCTGAAAAATACATTCTTCTTTTCTTGTAATTAATCTCATTAAAAAGTCTTTAGCTGGTATGGAGAAATAATGGATCTTTAATGTTTTGTTTGATATTGAAAGCAAGTTTTATAGTGAGGCATTAAAAAGTAGTTTTAATGTGCCGCTCAGCATGCGTGGGTACTCGCAGTCGGTGATGCCTAATGGAAATGTGATCAAAACTGCAGCTTAGGCCAAGAAACTGCCTGAGAAATGTGCTGAGGGAGGATGGGATGGGTAACTTGGCACCTGGGGACCAGCATCCTCCTGGTCTGAACAGAACAGCCCCAGGGGAAGCAGCACATCTTTTATGTCAGTAGTTGGTAGTTCAAGAAGTCACATATTCCATGCTACCAGTGTGTGGTCCTATTTTATGAAATATATATAGAGAATCATAGAATCATTTAGGTTGGAAAAGACCTTTAAGATCATTGAGTCCAACCGTTAACCTAGCACTGCCAAGTCTACCGCTAAATGATGTTCCTAAGTGCCACATCTATGTATTCATATGTATATATAATCTATATATTCCCAACTTTTCTTTTTTCCCAGCATTTTTCATAATTCAGCAAGATTCTAAAGATCTGTGATCTGCAGTCTTCCTGTTTAAAAAGTAGATCTCGAAGTTTAGCCACAAGCCAAATAAAATTGGCCGCTAAATGTCTCTGAAATATCTTGTAATCACTTGAAACAGCTCAGCTGGATCTTGTTCAAACAGATGGATCTTGCTCTTCTGTGGATCTTGTTCAAAGAGTTTCCCTGTCTATTTTGGAAATGGGAACCACCTATGACAAGAATCCAGAGACCTACGGGATCCTGTTAGAAGGCTCTGAGCCAGCCGGCTCCCTAAAGAGGTGGTGTTAGCAAATAATAAGCTTTCAGGCCAGCAAGTAAAGTTGAAAAAAGCAAATATTTAGCATGGTAAGAAACTTTTCACTGAAAGTAATTTAAAGGTACTTCATTGTCAAAGTGAAAGACGAATTAGATTTACTTGCATGTAGCAGGGTGTCAGAAACCATCCAACAAGTGAGAAGGAAATGGTGAAGGTGGTATGTTGGGAATTTAATAAGGTTTTTGATACGGTCACATGTAACATTTTCTTAAGTAAATCAAGGAAGTGTGATCAAGCTGAGAGAGCAGCCAAAGACAAGGCTTTCCATGGGCTGGCCTGTGCCAAGGCTGTCCCCTGCTTGCCTCACTGGCACACACAGTGCCGGCGTGTGTGGATGGCGATGCGCGGGGAGGAGATGAAGGGGTTGGAGAAAACTGAGGCTGCTTTCAGTTGATCACCTGGTTTATCAGTGCAGTGCAATTCTCTAAGTAGAAGTGGAAGAAGGAAAGAAAAAAACCACCCAAGTGCACAAATATAAAAGGGGAGCTCACTGACTAGAAAGTGATACTGAAAGGGGAGCTTTGCTGGCAAGAGAATCTTTCTGGTGACAGATACAGTTAAGCACTGCATTGGGCTTCTTGGCAGGGTTTTGAATCGTCTTCTTAGGAGACCTTTAAAAGATAATGAGATGTGTACACCAGGGGCAGGCTGTGTTTGTGGGTACCACCTTTGAGGTGGCTGGTAGAGCTCCATCCAGCTTTCTACTTACTCTGTTTTTGGATAATACCTTGCAGGCTAGGCTCACCTCTTACTGAATCAATATCCTGTAATGGAAGAGCATTGGCATTGTGCGAGCTTAGCCTTCCGCCTCCTTTCCTGCTGAATACATCTTCCCATAATTCGTAACGTATTTCTTGACAAATAACTATCTGAACACAGAATAAAGAAATGCACCTGACAATGACAATGATGGGATTTTTTGCTTGTAGAACCACTTTGACAATGTCTGCTTTTTCTAACATTTAAATTTCCTTAGAAAAAGCATTTGGGGCTTTCATTTTCAGTTTAAGTAGCTGGGAGTTCAGGTAGAAGAGCCCTTGTGTCATCCCTACTCGTGCCTAAAAAGACATGGGGAAATTGGCAAGACAAGAATCCGCTTAATATCAAGAAATGGGACAAAGTGCAAATTTTTCTTCGCTCTGTTATATGCTGTTTTGGTCAAGTCACACAACTCTCTTCTTCACTTTCCTTAGCCACTCTGAGGCTCAATCTGATCTTTTTTGTGACATTTTGGAGTAATTTAGAGAGACAGAACTATGTAAGTGCTAAATATTATTGTTACTATCGTTTATTCTGTGAACAGTTTTTTATTGAAGTCCTACATTTTTGTATCTTCCTTAAGAGGATTTCAGGGGGGATTTTCTTGCCCTTTTTCCTTTAGTTCACAGAAGTTTGTATAACTACCTTATTGGTACAAACTGGAATGTCACAGATTTCCCATTGCCACTAAATACATTGCTACATTACATTGTTGACATGTTTGTAAACAACTTACATGTATAAAAACTGCAGATAAGATGTGTGGGGCCAGGAAGATGCCCTGGTCTTTGTGGTGATACCGAATATTGTAGTCTAAAAAATATTAAGTCACTGCGACGTTGCTGAACACAAAGGGATAACTTCCTCTTTTTTGTGGCAGAAAATCAATGTATAGCATCAAGACTGTATATTGACAGCTTTATTATAAAGGACACTGAATATGCTTGACCCTGGAATAACACCAGAATGGAACAGAACAAGACATTTATATAGCACCAACAAGGGTAGCATGCATTAAATCCTGCTTGCTCTTCTCAGTTACGTCAGATATTTTTATATCATATTCCCATTACTATTTCTTTTTCAGATCTTTTTGCTTTCTGTTTGCTTTTCTTTAGCTCTTTGGCACTGATACTTCCTAGCACACGTGTAGCTGGTGGTTCATTTCTGTATTGATGCTTTTGTCACAGCACATCACTCCTTACTCTTCAGAAACATCTTGCATAGGTTATGGGGGGAAAGCGAGAGCTTACAGTTGAAGCTGTGTGAGAGCTTAATTTTGTCCTTTTGATTTCTTGTAGCAGGTGAAAGGTTGATGCCACGGGATGGTCTCAAGTGTCCATGTTCAGACCTGGGGCTAGCAGGTACCATGCTGACAGAGCTGGTGGGTCTCCATGGCTCTGCTGAGCAGCAATTTGTCCCTCTGAGCATAACAGCAAAGGAGCAATCCCCATGGCATGTCTTTCTGACTTCCTACATATGTTTTCCATCTCATTTCAGGTGTTACATACTCCTATAACACCAACTGTGAGGTAACTGGGCAGAGTGCTGGTTATCCTACCCACTTCCAGCTGGAGTATAAGACAGAGGACTAAAATGAAAGACCATAGTAAACAATATGATTCATTTCATCCAAAAAGGACAAAATGCTAAAAATGGTAGCAAGAAAAATCTCTGAGTTCTTTATTTTACTATTTTAACTCAGGGATAGCTGCAGTTACTAAAAGCATATTAGGCAGTTGCAAATGAGGGAGAAATGAGCCTGTAGGGTAATTGCTAAAAACATATGTGGCACTATTAAATTCGTGAGAAGTTCCAGTTTTCATAGAAAAGTGTAACCTCCTGCTTGTGAGTCACTTCTGTGGCTTTGCTTCCTACCTCATTATTGCCTGTCCCTGAGCATTACAACACTTGATCTCTCTTTTGCCACAGAATAAACCATGGTGACATCATATGCCATCTCTCCTTGATGTATTCTGCTTCCCGTTACTGTTTTCTCTGACATTTCATTGCTAGCATAGTTCTCATAACACAGTTATCTGTTTCATTGTAGTTTCCCTTATTTTCCTTTGGCAGTGAACACGAATTCTAAAAGTTTCCAAAAAATCGGAGCTATCTATCTCAGCTGTTTCCCCGAGCAGAGCCTTCACACCAGCCTGGGTATCAGATACACTCACCCGGAATGGGATTTTGTTCTCCCTTCTCTGCACATCACTTTCTTCTGACCATCTTCATTTCAGAAATGACTTAATGATGTGAGAATCTCTCCCAAAGCCAAGGAGACACGAGCTGCTAAATTTTGTCTTTTTTTCAGCTCCTACTTTCCTGTTGTTAATGGCTAGATAATAACATTCCGTTTTTTTTAAAAAAAACAAAAAGGCTAACATTTACAGGTATATCATTCATGTTTCTTCAGTCAGTAAGGAAAGGTCAGTCTGTGCTGTAAACAGAGCTGCGACCCTGGTACAAGTCAGGACGATGTCCTAGCCTTAATCACAGTAGCTTGTAACAAAAACAGAGGAGGTGCAGCAGGATAAATGTCATCTGTGGCTCACCATGTGGGTGAGGATCCAGGTTTCATGCGGGTACCCAAGGCAGTTATATTAACATTGTCTCAAGTACTGCTAGAGGTGCTGCATTTGTAATTGCTTACCAATTCTGGCTCAAACATCTTTTTTTTTTGTTTACTCTTTGCAACAGAGCAGGAAGGAATAGGAATATTTTAACATTGGAGGTGGGTATTCAGCATCCCCCCTCCCAGTCTCAAGCTTTCAGGCAGGCACACATTGAGCAGGGAGAAGTAGCCTTCCATAATCTCAGTGATTATTTCTAGACAAAGTTAAACAGGAAATTAGATAGCTTTTTTACATTCTTGCAGAGCTGCTAAAGCACCGTGTGGATAAAGTTGAGTGCACATTCGTCAGGAGAGGAAACATTATCCTTTTTTTTATTATTTAGAGAATACTGGTGCATACAGATGAGCTTGGCTCTGGTAAGTCACTTAGGGAGAAGAAACCTCAAATCTTTGGAATCCACTTACCATGTCATCCTCCTTCTCAGAGCAACTTTCAGTCCTAGGATCTTTGTAGGAAGCAGTTATATAAATTAGGGAACTGGAATGTGTTGTGCTTCTGTGTATGTTTGTGTAGTATCCACCACAAAATACAGCTGTCTCAGCAAGAGATGTTGCAGTGCTTAAAAGGTGCACCGCATTACAAACCAGATGATGGCATGCAGGGAAGAGAACCTTATCCAATTAGAAGTACAATTTGCTACAGAGAATAAATGTGGCAAACTCATCCCTGACAAGTTGTTTATCTGTTTAGCTCTGTTGCATTAACAAAGGAAAGCCCAAAGCATGGATGCTTCAACATATATAGCTAAAAGATAGTCCCTGAAATAGGTATCTTACGAGGTTATGATAGAATACAAGAGATGGACAAAGCAAACAGATGGAGGGAGCACAAGTGAGACCATTACATTTAATGTAATAAGCCATGGTCACACCATATGCCTAACTGTTCTGGAGTGTTTTGTAGTCAAAATCTCATCTAAGACACCCCAATTCTTGGGAATATTGCCATAAAATCTTTGCTGACTGCAGGGATTCAGGATTTTCACTTAAATCACATTTCTAGAATAAAGTTACAAAACTGCACTTTTGAATATTTCATCTGTGGCTTTGGTCTAGAAATAATCCAGCAAATGGTGATGGGATGCATGCCGTTATTAGAGCTTATTTTCGTGCTCTTGTTTGTTGTTGTAATTTGTGGAGAAAGGCCATAAGTTAAATCTCTAATTCACAACAAGTTTTAATGTAAATCATATCCCATTACAGTACATCATAGTGATATAATACAATATGTTAGTTTGCCCTAAGTGGATGTATTTGTCTCTATTTTCTGGCTCAGATAATAGTTACCATCTGGGTGTGTGTTTATTTTTTGTTGTTGTTGTTGTTTCTTTTAATCATTTGTGGCGCTGCTTGTTTTAAAGCCGAAAATGAGTAAAATTTGAAGCTGATTTAGGAAATCGCCTGGAGAATATCAAAGGGAGCATCAGACACTTTAAATGCTTCACATTTTTAACCTATTACTGAGAGCATTTCAGTAGCCTTGAGGCATGTTCCTCCCTTCCTTCTCTAGTATCTGTCTTTGGATATCTTTAAAATCAGCAGCACTGGGATTGAGCATGAGGGAGCAGGGTAGAATCCCCAGCTTCAAACCCTTCTCTTTTATCTGGACTTGAATATCAGATAGCATGAAGTACTTTGGTGTTGCTCATCCCCATGTGCAGGATGCAGAGGGATGAGTCCAGCCTGACTCTGAATGTGAGTGTTCGTATTTCTGGCTGCTGTGAGCATTTGTGCTGCAGTCAGTTCTGTCTTAGGAGTCTGTGTATATAGCTGTAACATTCACTATCTGTATATTTTTGTATGCGTGTTTTTGTACATCCTTCAGGCTGTTTTATTCAATCCCTTGCAAGTCTCTTTATTCCAAGCCAGTCACCAGTGCATTTTATGTAGGAATGTAGGTGCCTGATTTGCACCTAAATTTTAGATGGCTGGTGAAGATGCCGCCGTTAAGTAAGCGCATAAATTCCTTATAGTCACTGGGGAGAAACAGTCCTTTGAAGGCTCCCAAAGAGAGATCTTTTCTACCTGACTTTGACACTTAAGTTGCTCTCAGTAGCGTTGTGATCTTTTTCTTTCTGATGAAATTTCAAGGATTTGAGGTATGATATACTTTTTCTTGTTCTGCTCTGGCGCAAGACCACTGTGGGGGTCAAAGATCATAAAGAACACACTGAATTGAATTTGGCCTCTGTCAGTGAACAAAGGATAGATATTCAGTTTTCCGGTTTGGGGTACCTATAACAATATTTTAGATGAGGATTTGGAGAACATAAATGTAGGCTTCAGACTTGCACACATTTAAATAAGGAATAGGTGCTTCACGGCAATAAATCTGCCTTCTGACTGGTTTCTCGTGCACAGGCAGGCATATGGCTGTAGAAAGGTCAGGTCTCAAACCATATAACTTTTACCCTAAGAACTGAGCAAACATGACCCTATTTATTCTCATGCACCACTGTCCATAGGAAATACCTTCACCATTGGTGATACACAACCCACAGCCCTGTGTGTGCTTTTAAAAATAGGCATGCCTCGCTTAGCTCCCTACCGTTAAGTCTTCCAGCAGCCATGGAAGCCAAAATGAATCCTTGTTCTTCCCAAAATGTTTGTGCCTCTGGGTAGGCTTAATGTCATTAACTGGGTGGGTACCATATGTAGCATGGCTTGTCCCTTGTAGACCTCAGCCAGATACCACGTGAAGAGCTGCTAGCCATTTGCAGATACCTACTGCAATTTTTGCTGGGCATACAACAGCAATGGCAGATGTACCTCTCAGCACATCAGGTGGGGACCCTCTCTTGATTTGTCTTCTGCCGTATCCTGGAAGAATCCATTTTCTTGTCCTATGCACGAGTTTGGATACAGCTTTCTACACTGCTTTTGAGCCCTTTACCCAATTTAATTTTCCTCACCTCATGCAGAGAAAGGCAGAATTTATCCCAGCATCTTTCCCAGACATAAAATACTTGAATCATATTTTCTAATTATTTCTATTCAGACATGGAAATCCAAATCACACAGTCCCTAATGACGTTACATGCAATGAAAGGAAGGGCCTTTTCCCAAGTACTTGACTTTATTGTGTCATGATTAGAGGCAACAAATAAATGAGAGAAAACAAGGTTTTGGTTAAATAGAAAAGTCATGGCTATTTTCTCTATTCAAACAGTTTTGATATGATAAACTGCGGAAAAAGAAATTACACATGAGAAAACACTTGAAATTACTATTGCTATTGTCAAACAGTACCATTTGCTTGAAAAATATGTAATTTTCAGACAACAGTATTCTTCAGAAGCAGTATTGAGATCAAATCCTCTGGGGTTGACTTGAGATGAGTTTGAGAAGCATCTTTCTTTGCTATGTAATTCTGTTATTTCTAATTGTGCCTCTGATGAAGGTTTCCAGGTGTAACAAGATTTATCTAGACCAAATATATGGCCACATGATAGATACATGTTCCTTACCACTGATACAGATAAGCATCCAAACTAAGCAAAAGTAAAATAAATTGAAAATTAAATTACTTGATTTTCTGTAGACACATATCCTAAATTCTTTTGTTTGTTGTACATACTAGAGTTAAGCACGACTTTGCCCGTGCTTTAGTCTCTGTCATCTCTTTTGTATTAGACTGTATAAAATACATCAGATAGATAGAGTAGTCTTGTTTATTCGGAGATGCAAAGGTGGGGCACAGAAGCTTCATGTATCTGCATAGCAAAACTTTTATTAAGTGGAACCAGCTATACTCCAACAGAAAAATGACTAAGGGCCTTAAAGGAAATTAAAATGAGCCATAACAATTGGAATTCGCACAAGAGCATAAAGGACCTTCCTAAGATAAATAATACATGCATTAAAAAGCGTTGAACAGGAAAGAATGTGATAATGGAGATTATGTCTCAAAAGCAAAAACAAAATCAGAAAATAGAAATAAGACCTTTGAGTGAAGAACAAAACTCGGTGACATGATGCCTACGGCGGCTTCACAGGGAAGGCACGCCTGTAGGCTGGACCTCCTGCGTCCTTCTATCTCCAGGGCTGAGCTGAGAATCAAGCTCTAAAACTCTTGCAAGAGAAAGGGGCCCTCAACAGTCAGTCAGGCAATGATTTCTTAGATACTGGGGATGAAAGCTAAATCTGAACTGGATTTGTCTAGAAATTAAATACTTTGCTTCCATAGTGGACATCATTATTTGGGGGAAAATTTACCAAGAATTGTGGCAGATTTCTATTCATGGCATCTTAGAAATCAAAAATAGAAAGAAGTACGAAAAGGTGCCATTTAAAAGGATGCTGTTATTCAAACACTTTAGGAAGGGCCTTTTAACTCTCTTATGCAGGAGATCAGACCAGATACATAGTGATGTCTCTGGCCTTATAATCAATGCAATAGTATAAAAGCCCAAATAACTTGGAGAAGGCAATGTCTGGAATTCATGGCATTACAGATTGAAAATCAATATTGAAAGGAGTCTGGTTTAGACATAACAAAGCAAAAGGATGGAAGAAAAGGACAGAAGGAGAGTGACAGAGGGATAGCTTGGGTGGCATCTGGTTGTTCTCTTGTTCCATGGCTTGTCTTCCACACTGCTGCCCTTCCTCCTCCTCTCTGTGTAGCTTCCAGCAACTTAAATGTGCTCCAGGATCTTTACACCAGTCTTTACTGCCAGAGTGCACAAGCAGTGGCTTCTCCGCAAGTGTGGGAGAGCCAGGAGCAAGTGTAAGAGCAAGGCAGGCAGGGCAAGTACACAGTCTCTCAGGACCTCATACCATTTTCATTACTTGCCCCTGAAATGGACTGGATTTGAAACCTGTGACTGACTGATACAAACTGAATTGGCTCAGGTTTGAATGCGACAGAAAGAAATGTTCTGATGCAACAAAGTTAGTGGTTTGGGGCATACAATTCCTTTTATTTTTTTAAATACAGAAGACACATAAGACTAGAGTATCAACAGTACAGCCCAGTCCTTCTGTACACTGGCAATGAAGTAAGTCACAGGCAGCATGTCCATGTTTACTCCATAGGCAATAACCATAGACTGTAAGAAATGTCTAGCACTCTATACAAATTAAGGCCTTTTCTGAAATGGAAGAAAAGCCATAAACTATGTTACAACACAGAAGCACATCATCAGTGTCCTAGATTGTTGCAGCAGCAAGAAGTTTGGTAGGTAAGTATGTACTGGTATTCCTGCAGAAGACTTTGCACCGTGATAGAGAATACAAGAAAAACAGTCCCTGTCTGACCAAAGAAAGTATCTTCTCTGATGGATCACAACCAATATGCAGAGCTCAGATCTGCTTTTGAAACCACTCTCCACCACCCCCACCTGGAATATTATCCAAGAGATGTTGGAAAAGCTCTAACTCATTAGTGCTAAAATCTTTGAGGGCTTATCCAAAGCTCATCTGAAGTCAAAGGGCATGTTTACATTGACTTGATGAGTTTTGGATCAGACGCCTTGGCTCTTTACACATGTGACATCTAGCTCCCTAATTGTGTGCACATAAAAAAAGAGAACATAAAAGCTGTCGAGTTTCTCTGCCCTGTGATTGTCCTCACTGATGCTTGGTATGCTTTTTCCAGAAGGCTTCTGCTACCTTCTCACTCCAGGCTGTTTTGATGACTTAATAAGGAAGAGCTCTTGCCATCAAACAAAGCTCATCCAAATACACATCTTTCTTTGATGCATCTCAGGTCTCGGACTGAATTTCTTCAAAAGCAATAAACAGAAAAAAAGAGAAAACAATTATCAACTTTGTGGTAGACATCTAAGCTTCTGAAACAAAGCTTTCTTTCATGTCTTCCAAGTGTTCAAGGTAAGAAGTAGGCTTTTGACCTGATTCTCTAAGAGAAACTCCTTTAGAAAATAACTTTTTCTTTGATTGCTTGTCAGGGTTTTATTTCGTGCCAGTCTTGCTAGACTAATATTATAAAACGGAAAATTTCAGGAAATAGCCTTGAAGCCATAGAGAGGATGCTAATAGCTCCAGAAGTAAGGAAGCTGCAGGTCAATTGGAGAACACAGAATTAACTGAAAAAACAGCATCAGCAGACATGCTGGCTGTGTATCATTGTGCTGGGTTTGACTGGGATAGAGTTAATTTTCTTCACAGTAGCTAGTATGGGGCTATGTTTTGGATTTGTGCTGTAAACAGTGTTGATAACACAGGGATGTTTTTGTTACTGCTGAGCAGTGCTCACGCAGTGTCAAGGTCTTTGCTACTTCTCCCCCCACCCCACCAGTGAGGAGGCTGGGGGGGGGCACAAGAAGCTGGGAGGGGACACAGCTGGGACAGCTGACCCCGACTGACCAAAGGGATATTCCAGACCATACAATGTCATGCTCAGCATATAAAGCTGGGGGGGGGAGAAGGAAGCGGGGGATGTTCAGAGTGATGGCATTTGTCTTCCCAAGTCACCGTTACATGTGATGGAGCCCTGCTTTCCTGAAGATTCTCTCCCCTATAACACAGCGGGGGGAGTGAGCGAGTGGCTGTGTGGTGCTTAGTTGCCAGCTGGGGTTAAACCACGACAGTCATGAAGATCACTGCTTCACACTGGTGGATATGATGCACCTTTTGTTCGCATTACCTGTTAGAGTGGTTATCAAATTTATCCCCACCAAGGACAGCAAGAGCTTACATGCTCATGGATGGGAGTAAATATTTTACAACAATCATTTTCTCATGTTGTCATATTATTTTATTTTACTCCTGGAAATGACATTTTTCATCCAGCGGATTCCCAAGTTGTAAGGTGCAATGGAAATATTTCATGACTGAAGGTATTTCATCCTGCTTACTGTATTTTATTTTTTAACTTCCTCTAGAAGTGGCTCAATTCTGAAGAATGATGAGCACATTAATACTCTCACATTGAAAACGTAGACTGCATGCAGATTTACAGAATTTTTTTTCATTGGTCTCTTTAATGCTGTCTGTTGTTTACTTGTATGAAAGTATTTGTAGATAGCTGACATGAAACCCACAGCCATAAGACCTAGCTGTACTTCTCAAACCACTTGAGTTCTTCATTCATGCATGAGAGGGCTGGACCTTTCAGACAGGTTCTGGGAGGTTTGCATGTTCCTTAGATGATGACACTGATACACAGGGAAATAACACGAGTTATGCTATTTCACAAGCAGACAATAAAACCAAATACATTTTCTTCCCTAGCTTACAGAAAATAAAATAAGCTCTGTTTCACACAGATGTTAAAATTGCTAAAAATTATTTGTAGGTGAAAGGGAAAGGACCTAATTCCACAGCAGAAGTTCATCCCTCAGTATTCCATTGCTAAACTACAGCTCTCCAGGCTTTTTACTCCTCAGACCTTTCACAACTTTCCACTGTACTTTATTAGCCCGAAGCCAAACTTAGCCACCATTATTTCCAGTTAAGAGCACTTGGAGAGGAACCCTCTTCAAGCTAGTCAATGCTGTTTATTAGTAGTTTGTTGCTTTCCTTTTACCATTTAATATCTCTGTAGCCTGGTTTTTTTTAATTATGTGACAGATTTTATTTTTTCATAACCACTTTGGCCAACATATAAGAGACTTTTTTTTTTCCTTCATATATTTGTAGAGTTTAAGGCCACAGATGATGCCTGTGATTACCTTCTGAAAGGCCATAGAGTTTCACCCAGTGATCCTGGAACAGATCCCTTACTTTATGATGCAGCAAGAACATGGCTTGAAAATCCCCTTTATCCTTAGTTTGATTCATGATGGGCAATCCTCCTTGTTCCTTGACAGTATGTTCTACTGGTTAACTAATGACAAAACCTTCACCTTATTTCCCATTTGAATGTACCCTTCTACAGCTCCCAGCAACTGGATCCCTTTAGTCTTTGTCCATTATGTTAAAGAATGAGAAGTTTTTTCCCACTGTAGGTTAGCACTAGGCTTTGATGAAGTCTCCCCTTATCCTTTTTAGTGTTGGTAGATATGAAGGAGAAAATACTTTAGAGTCAGGAACCAAATAATGTAGCCTTTGAGGAAGCCTCTGAGGAAACCATGAACTGAATTACATGTAATTGTTTATGCGATGCAATTTCAGGGACATGACGGTCCTATTAGTGTCATACTGTAAAGATTGTTACCATGCCCTGGAGGAAAACCTGACAAAAGTGAGCAAACAAAGGAAATGGAAGTTATTAATCACAACTCTGTTTTTTTCTTTCTTCATATAAAAAATGGTGTCAAAAAATAAGCAATAAAATTCCACATTAGTTCTGTTATTCCCTGGGGAAGGCGCAAACTGCATCATCCATGCAAATCATACCTACTTTTATTATGGAGGCAAGTGGTGTTAAATCCTAAGATGGAGCACAGATAATTGTCATGGATAATCCAGCTAGTTCTAATGACAAGTCTATTTAGAAAGTTGAGTCTTTTTTTTGATCTAGCAAAACTGAAAAAGTTTGTGAGAAGACAAATCCCGGGAAGCTTTGCAACTGGAGGAAAGCTTTAATTCAATTACTTGATGAAGCAGCTCTGAAAGTATTCACTTAAAATCTCAATGTCATTTAAGCACCAGTTTGTTTAAAGAATAATTTGTGACAGAAAGTTTAATGAAAATTAAGCATCTTAAATTCAAGTTAAATCCCTCACAGACTCTGTCTTACCTTAGTCAGCTTACGTTGTCTAGCTGTTTGGGGTTTAATGCAAATGAGCTTTTAATAAAACTCAAGTTACAACAACATTTCAATGTTAAAATAAAAGCAACATCAGTAACAGGTAAACCTCTGCAAGTGCCGTAATGTCTTCGTGTTTGAGTCTGGGTGGCAACTGGTTTCTAAAATGGCTGTCAGATTCCTTGGGGGCTCTTTGGGGATCCTCCTTTTGTCTGTCTTATGTATATGGTCAGTGGTGAGTTTCTCTGCTTGCAGCAATGTTTTTGAATTGGGCAGTAGTCGCCATTCTTAATGCATGAAGTTCTATAATGCCTTTGAAATTTCATTTTGAAAACCTGTATTCTTTGCAATATCATTATAGTCCTGTAAATTCTTAAGCTTGACGTTCTTAAGAGTGCTTGAAAGTTCTTTCACTTGCATTAAAAATAGAGATTGTATATATCAAAGTCTCCTGGCTTTATAGATAAAGTACTTTGAAAGTTTATATTATTGATATGGCATGCTTGCTTGAAGTACTAAAATAGTCTCTTCAAGTATAGCTTCTTCTATTAAATACTTCTGTAAGCTTCTTGTAACTTAAAATTTTAATTAGCATGTTTCATAGGCCTGCCAAATAATTAACTCCCCAGTTATATACTCATGCAATTTCTTAGTTATTAAACAAACAAAATATTGATTACTTGTAACGGAATCTTCCTGCTGTCATAAAAGCAGGTACATGTCATCATCCAATTCAAAATAGCATCAGGAACAACCAGAAGCAAGGTTTAAAGCTGGATAAATTATTTTCTGTTATAGGAATTTTTTTTTACAAAGTTCAAAGAGAGAAAAAGTTTTACAGTGTCTGAAAACAGATAAACAAGCAGGTTGTCACCTCTAAAAGAAATAATGAATTGACAGTAATCCAAAAAATTTTTATTGAAGTTTCTCAAATGCAACATTCTCTTGACATCAAAGTCTTCCTTTTAATTCTTGGTATGTTTGCAAAAGACGCCAGTGTTTAATATGATCATTTATAATAAGTAATGTCTCCAGACAAAAAACTCTGTGGTTTAAAATTACATTATTGTTCAGGAATGAGGTGGGCTATTTTTATGGATGAGCTTATGGCTTCAAATAACTGACATTGCTGCATACTCGGTGTACCCAATTAAAGAGTTAATTTGTTAGGATCTTCTAGGATAATCTTATTTTGAAGGGGAGAGGCAAAATTGCCTTCAGAAGAGTCACTCTGATTACAGACATCTCTAAGGAAAGATTTTTGCTTGTCTGGGTTGGGAAAGAGTTTTAGCTTCTTTACTTATTAAATTTAAGTTTACAGTTAGAAGTCTCACGGCGGATATTTTACATGCGACAAGAAAATCCTTACTATATTTAGAGTACTCGGGAGTTTCAAGGGATGTCTGTGACAGAACAGAGACTAGTAACCAGGTTTCATGAACTTTTACTGTCCTTTATTCCCGTTTTACTGCCTACTCCTGTTTTGCTTTATTCACTGGAGGTTCTAATTCTCCCAAAACTGCTGTATTGGAATCTAATTCCCTCATATTGCTGTGCTTTGAGAGTCTTTACGTTGATGAACAAAATTAGTCTTTTTAGCAAGTAATTACTTAAATTACCTTAATTATATAATAATGTAAGGTCAGCAACAAAATTATATATACTCTAGCTGAATCGTTATAATGCTGATGACGTTAAGTGCCAAGCACTAACTTCCATCCTGTCTCTCCCAAAGCCAAGGTTTCGTACAATCCCACTGCAGTTTACTCAGTATAATTTAGTTTGAGGTGTTTATCATAGTGGAGATGGCCAAAAAGGTATTTGAGATAATTAGTTAAGTGATTTTGTAATTGCTAAAACAGCTGTCAGAATTAATTCCAGCAAGGTAGCCATTTTATTGAAATAAAAATATTCTCGTAATACTTTTGGCAAAATAGCTCCCTTGAAGTCATTGAAATGGCTACGGGGAAGAGTTTGGGGCCTTGAATTAGTCTTCAGTTGTACGCTGCATAAACTGTCTGCCCTTCTGTCATTTCAGCTTAGGAAGACATTGTCAAGCTCAGTGCAATAAGTCTTTAGCTGCTTATAATAAAACTCTTCTAGCTTCTTCAGCACTGTGGTTGTTCTGGAGAGTCTGAATGGTCCTTGTGCTCGCAGGGTGTTTCCTTTGTGTCTCCCCTGACCTCAGATGTGCTGGCACTACAGTCTTTTCACTTACTAGGGCTCTAATGAGAATCCACAGATGTGTTTGTTTCAAGGTTTTATTTTTTGTCACTTCAGACAGCTGTAAGTCTACACATCATCTTTTCAGAGTCCATAAATAAGGCTGAACTTCTACAAACACATATATTATTTAGAGCATTTTTAGAATTTAACAGCAGCTAACATTTTGAGAACTAACATTTTGGAAAATTCCAGTGATGCTGCAGTTGACTATCTGTGGTAGAAAAAACAGTCTCATGGTAAAAACTGCGTATAGAGACTAAAGCTGCCCCATTGCAATGATACTCCTTTAGTAAGTGCAGGCTGCGTGTTTACCATTAAGTTAAGCAGTGTGAGTCAACAGACACAATCTGGGTCCATGGCACCCAGTAATGCTCAATTGTGTAAATGGTTCTTGGTGCAATCTTGTCTTGACCCAACTGAAAATCTCCCAGATAGTTCCCAGTTGCGTTGCAAGAGTTGGCACTATTTGATTGACTGTTATGGATATAGCCTCAGTGTCCATGGGGTCAAAGGAAATTCAGTTTGATGGTGGTCATCCAGGTGATGTCTACCACATGTAAATTGTGCTTGGATCTGTGATGAGTACAGGACTAGTAACTGCCTTCCAAGTCATGTTTGGTATAGATTAACTGTGCTACCGATCTTAATCTTGTCTTGCATTCTACTAATGGACAGTAGGATGACATGGAGTCACCAAATGATGGCATGCAGCTGAAAATTGAGCTCAATGCTGTTGTAATGTGGAGAAGTTTGCACTGCAAGAGTTGAACCTGATTTATGCACAAATAGAGTGATAACTGATGTGTGTGTGACAAAGCAAATGATGGTGAGTGGAGGGAAAGTACTCAAGCAAAGTGTCCAAATAAATAGATTTGCATCTGTTCTTCTGAAATATTCCATAAATGTATTGACAATATGGGGCAATTGATGGACACTGATATTAAAGATAGGGAAGAAGCAGAGTTCAGGAGATGCTTATCAAGAAGAGTATCCAGAGAGGTAAAAATGGTGATGGAGAGCACGACAGTGTAGAAGGACAAAGTGGATCAGAAAATAGTTTGTATTTACAGTCATTAAGATCAAAACCAATTCATGTAGTTCAACAGTGCAAAGCTGGTGTTAGCTTTCTCTTTTTGCTGTTAGACCAGACACGTTTAATATGGACTGGTTACTTCAAAGGTAGCTTAAAGGTATTTATAAACTTGTGCTGTATCTGAAGTTTTCTCACCTCCATGAAAAAACAAGAGAACTTGTAGTTCCAGGTCATTTTCTGATAGAGTTCCCAGTCAGGCTGGCTGAGGACAGAGCATTGACGTCTGAAAAGCTGAAGCTTGTGAAAAATCTCAGCAGTTGGAGTCAGAGCATGCAGTTAAACCGGTTGCATCATAGTTTAGAGTAGGCAATCAACATCACCTCCCTGCCTGTAAGCAGTCAAAGTTATTTGCTGGTGTTCAATAAAAAAAAGACAAATAAGAAAATATTAGGTACAGTAAGACTTTACAGCCGGTGGCTGTTTTTGGTTTCTCCTCTGTATCTTTACATTTCCAAAGAAGGATTTGGCAGTTGGCAAATGCAATGCAAGCAGCACAAGCATTGTGTTTAATACTGAGAAACTGGTTGGGAATTAATGCTTTGATAGTTGCAAGTTTGTCATTGAGAAAGAAGGAATATGTGCTGCAGAAAAGTGTAGTTTATCAAGGTTCATTTGTGTGTATAAATACAGATGTGTGTGCATAAGTATGATGGCAAACAGCACAGAGAACTGAATTGTGTCTTCCCTTGAAAGGAGTAGGGGAGCCTTCAATGAAATTGTGGAATATCTAAAACTTGATGAAAGATCAGGTAAGGTCACCTAAAAGACAACTCATCCATGGCATTCACAGTCACAGATTACCTCAGTTTTAAGAGCCTGTTAATGCATTTTTTTCCTGCTCAGATTTCCCCCACTGCATCCACTCAGTTCTGAGCCCACTTTCCCCAAGTGTCCCATAGGGGATGAACCTTACTGTTGCCAAAGGAATGACCCAATATTGATGAAAAGCATATGGGATCTTTTATGCCTCAGGGCCCACATTTTCCATGGCATAGACGTTACCAAATGATAAAGAGCTTTCACCAATTTACCTTACACTCAAGTGATTCGCTGAAAGAATTGAGGTTGTGTGTGTCCCATAGTGCTTATTTCTCTTCAGCAGACAGCAGGTGGTATTGCCTTTCTTTAGATGTAAACACCAATATTTTCTATCTCTATAGACAGGTGTTATTTTCTTAGAAATCAGGGAGCTCACCAGGCCCAACCTAATCTCAAATTTTCCCCAAGAGGCTCTCACACAAGGACATACTCTTGGAGCATGGGTAGCAGAGCAGCTAGCATTATCATCCAAGGATGGTCTGCTCTCAGGTCTCCCTGGCTCCCTTCCTAGTGGCAGAGTTTAGAGGACTAAAGTACTACCCATGGTAGAAGATTGGCCTAGGGGCCACTTAGTCACCTGGACATATAGAAGTCCATGGGACCAGACAAGGAGAGAGCAGTGGAAGTCATTCACTTTGACCTAAGCAAGGCTTTTGACAGTCTCCCATAGTACCCTTGTATGCAAATTGGAGCTGTTATGTCCAAATTGGAGATATATTTTGGATAGGTATACTGTAAGGTGGGTGGAGAATTGACTGGACTACTACTCATGAAGGGTTGTCATCATGGCATGAAGCCAGTGACTGCTTCCTGGGAGTTCCTCAGGGGTCAGCTCTGCAGAAAAGGACCTGAGGACAAATTGAATGTCAAGCCATCCATGTGCTCCTCTGGAAATAAAAGTGAACTGCATGCTGGCTGTATTCATTAGTGGGAATGTCGCCAGCAGATCCACTGAAGTGTTGCTTCCTCTCTGTTCAGCACTTGTGTCTAGTTTTGGATAGTCCAGTACAAGAAACATATGGACATACCAGCGTGAGTCCAATGAAGGGCTGCTAAATTGTTTAGGGAGGTAGAGCACATGGCATAGGAGGAAAAGCTTGGAGAGCTGGGTTTTGTTCAGCCTTAATAAGAGAAAGCTTTCTTACTGAGTACAGTTACCTATGGGAGGGTAAAGAGCAGACAGAGCCAGACTATTCTCAGAGGAGCACAGCAGAAGGAGAAGAGGCAACAGACACAAGCTGCAGCAAGGGAAATTCCAATTAGATACTGAGAACAAAATGAGGTGGTCAAACCTTGGAGCAGGTTGCCTACAGAAGGTGTAGCATCTCCATCCTTGGAGATATTCCAGACTCCACTGGGCAAAGCCCCGAGCAGCCTGATCTAACTTTGAAGTTGGCCCTACTTTGAGCAGGGGGTTGGAGCAGATGGCCTCTAGAGGCCCTTGCAACTTAAATTATGCTGTCATTTTATAAGCCACAGGACAAAAATGATTAAAAAACAGCTCCAGTAGTCCAGCTCATCATTTCAATGTAACACTCTTAACACTGACTTTCTGACAATGCAGGAGCTGTTTTAAAGTCTCATCTGTGCTCCTTTTGTGTCTGGGTCCACAGTGCCTGCAGGTACCTTCTTACCTTCAGTAAACTGTGCTGCTTTAATGGGGTTTCCAGCAGTGCAGGGGATGGGTGTTGGACCAAGGATGGGTGGAGTGTTCCAGGGCAGCTTGTTAAATACCTTGTCCGTAAGGCAACCTGAGCGGTTAGCACTTTCTACTCACAAAGGAGGTCTGAGGTCTTTGTTTGGTTAACCTTTCTCTCCACTCTGCAGTGAATTTGGCACAGAACAAAGTAGTCTGGGCGTGATGATATCCAGCCAACTGAAGGTCAGTAGGGGATACTGATGGGCGAGGTATCTTTCGTGCTTTCCCTTGATATATAAAGTTAACATTTAAATGTTGCAACTGCTTTTGCTGCAGGTCCTGATGTTGGACAATTAACTTATCAGTTTCTAACCTTGTACCTGAACTCTGAGGATCAGATCTATACTTGGTAGAGCTGCTGCATTTCACTAAGTTTCTACTAGGGATCAGTTTGACCTGAGCTATGCTCCGCTTTTGTCTAGTAGCAAAGCCTGAAATTTTTCGAATTACTTAGCAGTATAACTGTTGAAAAAAGAATTACAGTGGTTTCAGTGTATCCTGATTTGCTGAAGGCCACATGTAACCCAGCTAAGCAATAGTTTAATCGCAAAGCTAATTTTAAATGTTCTTTATGACTGGTGTCTGAATTCACCCTGACCAGTTTTCATTCTCTTTCAAGCTGTGACTTTATATTTGCCCCAGAAGCCTGTTGGAGAGTGGAGAGATGTGGCAAAGATTTTAAGGGACTGTTAGAGAGCCCCTGGAGACAGAGATCGAGCAGTGCTTTCATAATTATTCCACGGACTAGACTGCATGACGTCAGTATGATTCATGCAAGGTCATTACAATTTATCTTTGTATCTGAGTAGAAAGTGGGAACGGGATACTGAGAAAAAAAATTGCTGTATGTCTGATTTTGGTATAAAATGCAAAGAGAGTCATAAATAAATGGTTAGGTACCATCTTGAAGAGTTGAGGTGAAATAAAGTGGAAGACATATTTAGAAAAACCCACATTTGTAGGACATTCTCACGTTGTTTGATACAGATTTTCTGTAAAGCTACAAAGTTTTGGTAACCAGCACAATAGCAAAACCATGTAATAAATAATAAACAAAATATGCAATGCATGGTACAGTTGAAATAGGCAAACATTTATGACCTAAAATTTTGTTAATGCCTCTGCCTCTTCTGAGGGGTGTAGTGAGGATTGCCACCTATTTCTAAATGCAGATATTTTGCAGAGTGATTTCTTTTTGCTTGCTCCCCCCCAACACTTCTCATGCCATCTCTTAGTCCTCTTGAATTATTGTATTGCATTTTGTACAATAAATGGCATTTGAGTGTATATTTGAAATGACCAGGATTGGTATTAGAAATTAAATAAAACATTACCTTTTTTTTTTCTTTTTGTAAATTGCTCCAATAGTAGCAAATTAACAGTAAATTGATAGAGAAAGGTAAGCACAGATCCTTTAAATCATAGTGAAGTTTTTGGCATTCAAGCTAGAAGTGTCTCAATTTAACACATCATTGGTTTGTATTATTAGAAATTTCATTGGTTTGTGGAGCGTATGATGGTTATGCTCTAAAATTGAAAGTACATAGACTCAGGACTTCTACAGTAGGCTGAGCTCTTACGCGGTTACTGATCAGTGTGCAGCAACTGCCATGGCTTGTTAATAAGCACAGGCAAACCACCATTAAAACCCTACTTGCCACTGTATAGAAGGATTTTTAACAGTACTTATTTTCTTGTTTATAGTTCTATATCAATCATGAAATGGGAACTGAGAGACCAGTAAATGTCATTTGCCTCTTTTCGAGTGGCATGAATTTATCATCTGCATTGCATTTCATCGCATTCATCTGTTTCCTTCCAAACGGGAGTAGGGGATTAGAGTGGAAATGTGTTTTGAATCATTAAAAGAAATTCTGCTTAAAATAGTAACGTAAATTAAGCTAGCAAAATTGTTTCAGTTAATACTTAGTCAGTGTGATCCAAACTCTTCTTTTACTCCTTTGAACTTTATTCCCTGAACCCCCTCAAAATAGGGCAAACATATTTTGGTTAAATATTTTACATTTTTAAAAGCTTACTAAACTTCAAGAGGGTCTTTATTTGCTAACCATTATGGCTGCCTTCTCCACAGTGTATTTGACAGGAACTTAACAAGGGTTTATTATGTCTACAAAGTCCTAGGATGATATTTATTCTTTGTCATGTGCAGGTTATGTTAAATGTGCTTTCTGCCATGATCATGAAGCTGGTTTTATTCAGATGGTGGTTTTTCCATCTGTGGGGAAGGTGACCAGGTGAGCTGTATGACACTGTCTGATAATGAGCATTTCTCCACTCTTGTGTGCGGCTAGGAGGTCATTACTTGGTACTTAAGGTACGGTCTTTGCCTTTTCCCTCGATGGATTAGACTCTTCTGTTGTCAGCCTTTTGCTCTTAAAGCCTAATGTTCTTCATTGTTCCTTGCTAAATAAAAAATATTAAAATGTTTGTGCTAATGCAGCACAAGAAGCTGATGTGTCTGAAGCACAGGTGGTTTCACTGGCTTGTCCCAGTGGTGTCCCATTCGCAGGGCAAAGCTGCATAGCCTCTGCTGGGTGTGTGCCTGATAGCATGACAGCTTGTGTAAATAATGCTTATAATGCTCTCTGGTCCTGCAGTATGATGGGACATAGGCACGGTGTGTCACCAGGTTGGGTAAGGCAACAGTTGTACCTTTATCAAGTAACAACGAGTGTTAGTTATAGGATGGAAGAGGGTTTGCCAAACACTTGGGAAACCAAGCAGCAAAGAAAATGCCAGGTTATTTCTTTCTCATACCTGGAAGCTCCCAAGTAAGAGTGCTGTTGGAGCAGTTAGCAAGTTGGATCCACCCTGCAGGTTACAAATTAAATGTACTCATTTTATCTATTCCATGTAGTAAAATACCTCCACGGTTGAGGGTGCTCAAAACCAGCCCCAGTACAGGCAAGCAATTCATTAAGAGGTGCAAATCTTACCACAGTCATGCAGATATATTTGGTCAAGGACACTGCGATGCAGGACGTGGCTCCTTTAGCACAAAGAGTATCTGCACCATCTACACTTGCGTTGAGACATTCCCCTGCAGTCCGTTTTCTTAATGGAGCCAAAACTGAGATCTGAATGAGTTGTACTTGAAAGCAATTGCTTCTCTGCTTTTAATTGGTACTGGTTGAATACTATTAGTTGAATAATGTATTTGATGAATAATGCTGTTGTCCATCAAATAAATTATTCAATTAATCTTTTTTTTGCATTACCTAAACACTTCTATAGAAGGTTGCAAATATCCATTGAATAAGCTATTAGAATGATGCATTGCTTTTCAAATATACTATACAACAAATAATTTTATCTAGTATTCAGCCAAGTTTTCCCTTAATTAAAATTTGCATGTATATAACAACTGTGCCTGCAGAATCACAAAGAATTTAGGTAGTAGCAGACATGAGGTGAAGAGAAGTGTTTTTGTTATTATGGATGATTTATGTTTTGTAACTCCTGTGGTATTATGTTTTAAGAGTGTGTCAAGGATGCCAAGAGCTTTGAAGAATCTTTTTTTTTCTTTTTTTTTTTTTAAATAGAGTTATTTTTAGACTGATCTCCAAATAAATAATATCCATTTTACCAGTGACGTGCAGCCACCCTTGCAAGAGAAGTGGTTTGCAGTCAGTTCATTGTACAGAGGCTGAGGAAAAGAGCCAATTCCCCCGCAGATAGATTCACATGGCAGGCAGCATCTTCTTGTCTGCACTGACATGCAGAGAGCTCTCACTTCCAGCGAACAGCTCAAATAGCTCGTCTCAGATGGGCTGACTGCTCCTATTAGGGTCCAGAATTGTGGGTGGCAGAGGACCCAGCTTCCAGATCTAATATTTACACCAATAATTAGCACAGGCAGTTCAGATGCCTGGAAAAAATCGTTTGGAGAAAGGTCTAGTACGAGTAGCAGTGAGTGCAGGGTAGTGGCTCACTACTGCCTCCTTCAGATGTCACCACCAACACGTGTGTGCATACGTGTATGTTGGGGCTGGGAGGCAAAAGGGAACGTGCCCAAAACTCCCCCTGGCTATAATGCGACATGACTAGGCAGCCTGGTCTGCTTTTCCTCTTCAGCTCTTTGCTGAGAAACTCTCACCTTTCGACAGGGAGTCTGTTGTGCATCTGAACGGGACCTGTGTGACCAAAGAAGAGGCATCCTGTCACTTACACAAATGGACAGCGTCCCCCTCCCTCGCACGTGTGCCTTGCACACTCCTAAGCCGTTTCAGTCGGCACGTTGCATTTGGAAGAGTTGGGTTTCGTTCCAGACAGGAGGGCTGGTCAGAGTCTGGCCCCGCTGCTGCTGCACGGGCCGGTCTCGTGCGTAGCGTCTCTGCAGGAGATGGCTGCCCGCAGGAGCCTGCAGCCTGGGACTCAGAGCCCTGCGTTAGGGAGGTTGGGTGTCCAGCCTGAACGCCCTGACTCACTTCTGCCAACGCTCTCCAATGCGGATAGCCGCTCACATTTCCAAATGCACCCCTGTCCCGTTTTTGGAGGTGACTGAGGCCCCTGAAGTCTGGCTTTCAGAAGTCTTTAGGTGCCTCTGGATTTTCAGACCTACAGGTGTGGCCAACCTAACTCCACCTCTCCAGAATCTGGCAGAAATCGAGTGCCCTCGCTGCCTCAGCGCTTCTGGAAATCCCTTGGGTGCCTGCCTGCGTTATCAAGACACCTGAATACCCTTGAACATTCGGCCCCAGGAGGCATGTGGTGTTCAGCGTGGAGCTCTGGGTGGTGAGCGTCCTGGGGAGGGACAGGAGCGGTGGGAGGCTTTAGCTGTGGAAGAGCAGAACTGCGGTGCACGGGGCTGCCTGTTGGGCATTTTTTCACTTAAATAAAGAATGAAAAGCTGGTCTTGTTTCAATTTAGGAAGGGAAGCAAGTCCTTTACTCTTGCAATTGCGTTTCTCTTTAGCTGCCAGTTAGTAAAATTAAAGAATAATTTAGAGGTTCAGAGGATCACCATGAAGTATGAAATAACACAGTCACCGCTGCGTTTGGGGACCTCAAAGACAGTCAAGGAACCTGGATTAAGGCCATTAAGGTCATCTAGTTTTGTCTCACCAAAATCAAGTGGGTTTTGATGTCTAGTTACTTGGTCAAGAACTCTTTTTAAAGGGAAAAATGAAAAAAGCTATTTATTCAGGAATTTAAGTCCTGGGTTTTATTACTCACCCTTGGGAATGGCTTTATAACAGCTCACCATCTCTCTTGTTTTGAGTGTCTGTCTCAAAATGATGTAGGCTCTTGATCTAGCCAACTTGACTGTATCTTTTTATTAAAGTTGCACTTCCTATGATGGTGGATTTAATTTAATGCAAACGAAATTGTGTCTAGGTGACATGATCTGACTGTGTTATGCAAACTCCTACATTATGACATTCCTCTCACACTAACTAAAAGCTTTGTTGCAACATATTAATATAGAAAGGGTTATTTGTTTTGCTAGTAATAAAGGCTGTATATTTGCTGTTTAGAACTAGTAATAAGGTTGACTTTTACACAACCTTGGGGAGAAAGTTACGTTATTTATTTATTTTTGAAGAGTTAAAAATTAAAAATGCATCTTGTGTATGTTCAGATGAGACGAGAGCGAAGGAGAGTACATACAAATTCCATCAAATACAATTAGCATAATCAGAGGCTGGATGAGAGCCACAAATGATTGCACAAGGGAAAAAAAAGTAGTTCCTGGGATCTTGGTACATCACCTGAAGCTGAGCAGGACACAAAGCAGTAGGAACTATTTTTACCCAAGGGCAATTTTTACTGATACTGCCCTTGCAAGCAGGTCTTATTTTATTACTTTTATGGATTCTTTTTCTGCCCTAAATTTGTATACTGAATTATCCATGAGGATAAATGTCAGAGTGGATTAAGATTAAATTAGGAACTAGATACTCCAAAACAAAAAAATCTCTTTCCTTCCTATGCACTCCCTTTTCTTTGGTTTAGTTTAGGGTTGTTGGGGTGGGGTGGTTTTTTTTTGGGGGGGGGGGGGGTAATTTTAGGTGCACCAGGCTGCAGCTGCATAGACTATTTTCTTTTGAATCTTTTTGCATTAAATTTTTTGCACAGATAATATAAGTGCCAATATCCCATCTTCTTTGGTTTAGGTCATCATTCTCTTCATAGAGTTCCTGAATGTCTTTCTTCTGCTTGTAATATAGCTGGATGATGTTCTTTGTCATACTTTTTTTTTCCTTTTTCACTCTGGTTTTGCTGCAGTGCACACGGGGGCACAGTCAGAGAGTTTACAATGGCTCCTACCTTCCAGAGAGTGATGAGTAATTTAGACCACTTGTTATCCAGGGCTGCCAGACTCCAGCTTCTAACAGAGCCGATGGAGAGAAGTAGGCTTGACACCTAAATTAGGTACCTGTATTACATCATTTAACTGCTGCCCCTAGATCTTACCAAGTTAGTTATAATAACCCTACTGATGTTAGTAGGTAAAAGCTCAGTGTTTAAAAACTCCCCCCATGTTGTACACAGAGTCTTTGCTTATCTGCAAGACAGTCTTTTCCGTGCCTGCTTTCTTCCCTAACTGGTGCTTTTTTCTGTCACTTTGTGTCTCATCTCATATTTTCTCATCTTCTGCTCACCTCCTTTCCACTCCCTCTGACACACACAAATGCTCCAGAATACATTCATGCACTCATACTTTATTAGTTCTCATATGCATACTTATCTGGTTCTTTTTCTTTTTTTTTTTGCTGGGCTTGTGTTGTTTGGCATTCTTTTTACATTTTAATACAAAATATGCTTAACAGTGTCTATTTAAAATTGCAGTTGTTTAAACACTCCACATGGTCCCTTTGGGAAGTGGGAGGAGTGCAGGGAATGCCGATGAAGGTGGCTGATGATGACTTATATTTAGCACATCTTCCTTTGCCCACAAAACCATGTTTACAGGATTGATTCAACCAGTTTCTGCCTCAGAGCAGCTTCCAACAGTTGCTTAGTCTTTAGAACTAAAATAATAATAATAATAAAAAAAAAACAGTGCTTTTTCTCACTTTGTGCATTCAGAGATCTCTCCCAAAATAATGCAAGCCAGGATTTCCAATGGGCAGGAGTCAGTCAGCTGAGCGCTACCAAGAAGTTTTTGAGAAGCAAGATTGCAAGCACGTACAGCTGGAAATAGGAGTTCCTTCCTATTGGGGAAAATCCTGTTTTCTGAATATAGGAAAGAGTTTGGTAGTTACACCATTCTTTCCCTCTGGTACTCTTACAGTTGGGCTAATGCTACTAATGCCCCAGAGCTTACAGCTTGAGGTAAGATGCTGTGCTGGGCGTGTGACAGCTTTTCCAGACATGGAAATGTCACAAGTTTAAAACCTCCCATTTTATGCTCTATACAGCTGTAAACAGGAGTTTTATTCCACTGAGAAAGGCAGATTTTTAGTTTGCCAGTGGAGTTAGCTCTCCCGGCTAGATCTGAAAGGGCTTGAACTCCCTGAAGCTGGGTATTGAAAAGCTGTAGACTGTCACATTTTATAGATATTTTACTTTTATTAGTGAAATAAAAAAAATACAAACTGACACCTACCTAGCTCAACCTTTGGTAAATAATTTAAATGTACAAATTTACTCATGAAAGAGAAGGAAATTGAAAGATGTCTCAAGATGACTAGTTCCAGAGGCAGATAAATCATTTTTTAAATAACAGCAACAACAATATCTTACACTTTTCACATCTTTAAGAATCACAAAGCTGTTAAGGTAGTAACTGCTGCGTACAATATATACAGGGAAAGCTGTGTCCACTGCTGAAGTGTGTCCGGTTTGGTGCTGAACATGGCCATGGTGCCATGAAGCGATGTGGGACTGGATCAGAGGGCTCCCGCATCTCCTGGAAGCAGCAGGGGAATATTAGGCAGGCAGAAATGTGATTACTGGAGTTGAAATTGGGCCAAGACAATGGGACTGACAACACATTCTTGGAAAATCGTAAATGTCCATGAAGCAAGCCTGCCAATGGTATTGATTTTGGCAGTGGATTATCACTGACAGCCAGGATCTGCTGCCCTCCTGCTTTAACTGGTGCCCTAATAGATTTTTAGACAAACAGCCAGCGTAGTACGTAGAGAACAACTCTCCAGGACATGTTCATCACATCACAGGTTCCCTAAATGTGTTGTATTGACCACATGAGAACTATTGTACAGGTGTTCAGTACCGGGGCAGTGACTCCTACATGTTTGGGACATGCTAGACCTACACAGACCAGTTACAGGCATACCGTGTAATGTCCAACCTGCCAGCATTGGCAGCCCTGTGCAAGTTCCCATCCACATGCTAGGGCTGATCTTGCTCAGTCCCACTTCCATCATGAGCTTTGACAGAAACAAAGCACGAGCAAAGTCTGACCTTCATGATAGCTTTTTCCTTCAAAATCTACACCTAGGAGACAGTTGCTGGCTTCAGCAAATATAAGACCTCGGTTTCAATAGCAGACACATTAGGTAATGATGCTTACAAGCTGATGGTACTTTTATTCTTAAATGAAGTTGAGTATACCTGTGAGGAGGTTGTTGGTTAAAATAATGAGATAAAATTTGAGAAAGTGCAAAATAATACCTGCACATCATCCAAATGATCTTTGTCTTCTCGTGCGAAATGCATTGAGATTGTGCCCTGATCCTCAACTGACAATTTTAAGTCCTACTGTAATACAAAATAACCAGATATTTAGGATAGATTAGAATTTACTTTGGACCCATTAGCATTTCTGTTAAATCTGACAAATGATTTAGAAAATCTATATGAATACAAAGTGCCTGCTCATCATATTTTGTGACAGCTGGGTGAATACTTGACATCTTTGTGCTCTTAAAAGAACATATGCAAAGACTCAATTTAATTTGTAGGGTTGAGGGAATTTATTTGCCTAATTTTGAGCCCACTAGCACATGATGGATTTGAAAGTTCAGTTCTAACAGGAGTATAATTGGGTTCTCATTTCACTTAGGAAAGAGTGTGATAGAAAGGATGAGGGGGGAGAGAGAGAGACATGGGGAAAATAAAGTAAGAAAATGAAACTGAGAATACTCATGAAAAAAATTGCAATGACACTGAAAAAAAATGTAGCGAGGAAGAGCATGAGAAAAAGCCCACACATACAAATAAGATACTCTTTAAGGGGACAGAAGAGAACAAAGAATGCATTCTTAATCATAATGCTAAATGTCTTTTGGCTGGAAAGAGCTGATGCTTTAAAATATATTCACCATGGTAGCTGAAAGCAAAGATAAAATATTAAGTCTTTAAGTTGTGGGAAGGGAGAGAGAAATGTTTCTCTACATACTTTTGCAAGCTCAGTAAGTAAAGCAGCTCCTCAAACATTCAGTCGTACAAGGATAGTCCTTCACTATCAATATCTGTGGTGCAAATGGCAAGCTGCAAGGATAGGACACATGGCCATCACCATACAAATCCTGTGGGTGAACCATGAGTTTTCTGACCATCAGAAGTCGGTCTGATGTCTCCAGTGGTTTCATTTAGGACAAAAACCAACCCATGCTCCAGAGGTCAGCTATCACTTACCAAAATACTTGGCTTGGTCTGTTCCCTGCATGCATGAAAAGTCCTAGGGTGATCACAAGTGACTAAACCCTGTCAGGTGACAGATACCCATTGGCAGGATGGACACGATGTCTGCTTACACTTACAGGGCGATGTATACCTAGAAATTGAAGTGGTACTGTACCAAGAGATAGGGAAGGAGTCTTCCCATATGACTCCTGAATGCTTCTATAAGACACACAAGATGGGTGGGACAATTAATTTGGATCTGACCTGTTTGCATGTGCTTTGGCCTTTTTTCAGATTACGGGCACACTCCTTTCCTTTGGAAAGCTGGGAAAACTCCTCTGCTTCAGCCCCTAATGTGCACAGCGTGATTGGTGGCTCTGTAGCTTTCCTCTGTTTTGTGTTATTGGGGACCACTGCCATGCCAGTGGCACGTCCACCAGTCCAGTGTCCTTCGTCATCCCACTGTAGCATGTGGGGCCAGGATTCGCAAGCGGGACTGCCTGCTAGCATCCTAAAGCAACTTTATTAAAAGTCCTTAGGGAATACCTCTCTACATCCCTCAAGTTTATTTTTTAAACAGTTGTCTTTCTTAGTGGGAAAAAAGGGCAGGAATTGAGTTTGGTTTCACTCTCTAACTCTCAGCATTTATGTTCTCCTGTTTACTTCCAAATGAGCTGGCTTCTGTTGTTCCCAGCCTTTCTTTTGCCTAGCTTTGGACACAAAGTCCCTTTGCAGCTGGTTACTAATGGGTCCAGCTGAATCAGCATGAGCTCAAGGCATTTGAAAGTACATCTTGAACTGTTCAGTGCTGTAGGGCCTTGTTGGCTGCTCAAGGTTTAGGCCAGTACACAGCAAATGGAAGTACTTTTCCTGTGATACTTGTATTTACTTTGATTTTTAGGTAAGAACTACATTTCCAGCTGTATCACTGGTAACTTCCATTAACGGTCCTTGTTGAACAGTAGCTTTTTCATCTTTGTGCTTTGCTAACACAGTAGAATTAAATGGGTTTTTCCGTCTTTTTGATTGTATCCTGATATTCTGTCACCTTTTGATCTCTGTCGTGCACATAGACTGTAAACTCCTTCAGGTACAGACTGCTGGGGGCAGGGGGTGTGTGTTTGGGGGTATATTTTTTCTTTAGAGGGTGCCTACTACAGCAGAGGCCCAGATACTATGGTACTGTGAAATAGTAGTGGTAGTAGTAGTAATAATGATAATAATAATTTCCACATTACCCTTGTGATACCTAGGAAAAACTATTTGTTTAAAGTTTATTGAGAGCTCCAGGAAGAGCTGGAAGTGGGAACCTACAGACACAGCAAATGGCCCGAAGTACTGATACATTTCTGACTTTATACAGCAACTTCTGCTTAATCCGATCACTGGTTAATTTAATCCTGTTTCATTTGATTGGATCCCCTGGAACCAAATCATTTGTATTGTGTTTTAGTCTGGTATTTCTGATCATTGTCTTTGTTAATTTGATCAGGATTGATTGAACCAGTCATTGAAAATAAATCACATAATTAATCAAATGCAGCATTAGAAAAGCAGATCCTCAGCTAGTCTGTTAGCTTTTACCTCTTGTTTTTCTTCCTCAGTACATGGAGTTTGGACTTCTTTTAGAAAGAAGCGGAGATGAACATTTTAATAGCATCCACGTTTCAGTAGTACAAGGGGAGAGATGTATATATATGTATATGTACATATGTTAATTTGTTTATTTAGAATAGAATAGAAGTAGTTCACTTGGAAGGGACCAACAATGATCATCTAGTCCAACTTTATATCTCCTCTCAAAGCATCTTAATCTTGCACATTCTGTGACCCTTTCTGAGGCAGGGGATGTTGGGTAGGTGTTGGGTGGAGGGTCTTGCTTAATGACTCAACTTTCTTAATGACTCAGTGATTTTAAGGGAATCAGCATGTGATCTGTGTTTTGATTTGGCACAGAATCAATAAATGTGAAAAACAAGATAAGGCTCTGTGCTTTGTTCTAATAAACTCTGGATAGTCTGGTGTACAGTCAATGCTTGCCTGAAGCTAACGGTTACTCCAAAAACTGTGCTATGGGTGGGAAAAGAGATTTTGGATTTGCAACAAAGGTTATTTTGATCTCTACCTGTTGTGTAGAAAGGAAAGTATCCCATTTTTAATTTTTTTTTTTAAAGTAGGCATTTGGTCCTGTTTTGACTCACTCTGATCGATACTTGTGACCAAAGTTGGCCATTTTGATCTGCCCTGTTAGATATTTATAGATTTGCGTTCTAACTGAAGCTTTATTACAGCAAACCAAGGCTCTGTTTGTCTTCTGGAGGCGATGGTTGCACAAAAAACAGCTAAAACTCCCTTTCCCTCTCCTGAAAGCCACAGCAAGTTCAGCAGGGGACACGCTGCCTCTTAAGGGGTATTATCTGCAAAGACCCCGGGCTGGTTTCCCTGGCAGTTCATCCTGGGGGGTTACGAGGGCACTGTCTGCCCTGCACCCATCCTAGCAGAAATAGCTTCTGATGGACTGTGACCTGCAACAGCGGAGGAGGAGAATTAGGAAGATCAGATCATGACTTGCTGTTGTAGGTGAGGTATCCCTACCAAAGGTCATTTAATTTTAGCGTGTCCTTCCCTACAGGGCTTACAGAACCAACCTGCGTTACTTAGGGCTCACAATAACCCCTCTCTCTCTCTCCCACCTGTCACCCTGAAGTTTCTTGAGTGGGAGATTATTTTTAGAGGTGGTTTATTTTGTGTTAACTTCCTGGGAGCAAAGAGAGTAGGAGGTTTTATGGTTTTAGTAGCATAAATTTTCTTTAAAAGATGGGTAACAGAGGATTTTCAAAAGCACAGTCTTTGGCTTTGCTGGATTTCCTCTTCTTAATGAGTCCAATGGCCCAAACTGGACACCTAGAAGAATTTCATCTTAAAGGAACACAAAGTAAAGGAATGTAAAGCAATTTGTTGTTGACGGAAATGTAAGTAGAGCTTAATCTTAACAGTACCCATTTATCCTCAGATGACGAAGAACTAGTTAGCATCACAAGTTACCATGAACGGAGTAATATTGAAGGATCATCTGATTCACACCCCAAAAACGAGAGTGAGGTGCCTGGAAAAAATGGGTGGCAATGTGGCACAGTTTTGGCAGGCCAACTAGTAACGCTAGCCACAGCTATACCGTTATCTGTTTTACTTTAAATTGTATGGCTGTGGACAGCAAAGTATGTCTAATAGCCATTTGCTAGATTTATAGCTTGGTATGCAATGTGTTTGCCATAAATCTTTTAGAAGGATGATGGTTGAGGCAGTTGAAGCATTAATGCTAGTCCACGGATCAGTTCTGTTGAAGGAAAACAGGAGAACTGGGCAGCTTCCTACCGGTACCGTGGAGATATGGAAACAAAATGAGCAGGAATGCTTTGATGTAAAACCTACAGAGCAGAAAAGCTGGAGAAAAAGGTGGATGTGTTTCTGGAAAAAACATACATTAGCACTCTATTGTAAATCAAATTAAATGACCGCCCAACTGCCTGATCCTGTACTGAACTTCTTGTGTTATTAAAGCTATGAATCTAAATATAAGCAGGGTTGCATCTTGAGACCTCATTCCCGAAAAGGATCTGCCAGTCACGTCTGGTCAGAACAGCTTGGTGAATGTTTAGCTTCTTTTAAGAACCAACTGGGAGATGGATGGGTTCGAGCTGTTTTTGCACAGACTTGTTTGAGTCTTAAAATGCTTTTTCATCTGTCTGCACAGAAAAAAAGGTTTTAATAAGAACTACTAAGATATGTGATTTTGGATTAAAAGGGAATGCAGTATAGTATTTTAGTATTTTTTCCTGTGGAATACATTTGTGTTTCTCTTGCACAACCCAAATTTTTAACAAGACCAGAGCAATTACAGGAATAGCCAGATTTTAGATGTTGTCTTGTGTGTAGGAAAAGGAATTATTAAAGTGTATAGCCTCTTTGAGAGCTGCAGCACTCTAATCCTGTTTTTCACATCTTAATTTTAGTGACTGCATAACTTACCTTCATAAGATGCCCTTAATTGAACATTTCAGTAGAATTTGAATAAAGTCTAATATATCTGGGATTCCTCCTCCACTCCTTCAAAATATGATGTGAAATTTATTAGTCTTAATGTACATATCCCAGAGCTAATTGTTTTATCTTGTAAATCAGTTTCTCCTCATCTTTTATATGGTTTTTACTTTCAGATTTAAAGAATGAATAAATACTTGATTGTAAAGTCTTTGTTGTTTTGCAGTAGGAAAAGGGGGGCAGCTTTATAAATGTAAAAGGATTTTTAGTTCTTTTTTAATTATTTACAAACGCTGAGTTAAAGGACAGTGGAGTTTAAATTATGCATTAAATTAGCATCTTACTGATGGAAGACTCTCAAAGAAAGTTGAAATTTTTAAATTGCTATGAGCCAAATTCAGCCACAATTTAATAGCTCAATTGATGTTGATGAACTTAAGGCAGTGATAAATCTGGACCTATAGGCTTATCTTTCTTTTTGCTGTGAAAGGTAAGCATGCTGTTTCTATAGTACTGACTGTCCTTTTGTTTGAGAGTTGACCAAGTATACTTTGATCCTTTTTTTAGAAAAAGAATTCTCTGTTCTCCCTTAAAGAAAGCTTCCTGAGACCTGGATCAGATTATGGAAACTAAAGTGAGCACACAAAAGTGCTTGTTAGAAAATGAAATTTATGTGCAAACTAAATGTGCCCTTGATGATAGCCTTATTGATCAAGCCAAGTTAATAAATCAGTAATATCATGCAGCACTGTTCAACACTCACAGGCTTATCTTCGTTTTCTTTTTCGTCTTTTTTTTTAATGTGCCTGCTGTGTAGGCAGAGAACATGCACTTTCCTGCCACGGAGTGTGTACTACAATCAAAACACCAAATTCAGAGGTCTTGAATGTAAAATGTTGGCATCCAATACAACAGAAGGGAACTTTCATGGAAGTAACTTAATACTGGGATTGGAGCCTAAAGTGACACAGCTTTTACTTTATAAGTATTCCTCTCTTTGTTTCTAATGCTTTAGGCCCTGATCCAGAATGAAATTCAGGGTCCTGTTTGGATAATTAAAAGAAATCCATGGGAAATTTGGGACAAAAATGCCATATGGAGTGACTTCTGAACCTTTCAATGGCCAGCATTTGCATTCAAGATAAATGTTTAGTTTTCAAGCAGTCTGCCGTTAGGTCATTCTTGAGTAGCTTTGCCAGTACACAAGGGTTACATCCTTTGTATGCCCTTGGGATTCTGGTCTGACAAGCACTTACTTCATTATTACCCATATTTCCTTTTGCCCTCTGACAAAAAGCACTTACGTTGAACTGGATTTATCTGCCTCTACCATGGGATGCCTGCAGGATCCCTGAAAGCCCTATTGCATTGCGTAGTGCATGTTCTCTGTAGTACGTGCTGCCTTGTAGTTTCTGATGTTGCGCGTTTTCTCCTCTGTTGTGAGATGATTTTGCATTCGTAGCTTTGCTCTGATTTGGGGTTGATCTGCATGCCGACCGTGTTAGCAGAGGAGGTTCTGCTCAGGCTAAAGTGGGGCTTCTGTGCTCGAACCCAGTGTCGTGCGCTGATGTCCCTGGTGTCCTGGAGCAGCAAGTGTCGCAGCCGGGACCTCGGTTCGATACCTCAGCTCCGTTCCCTGATGTTCTCGCTGAGAAACGAAGGCAGCTGGGTGAGTACCTGAGCCTCTGCTGGTGAAATTTGCCAAGACAGAATACAAAGTGCCATTTATGAAGCGCTTCTTATCATTCCATGGTCCTGCATTCATTCCCAGTTAATGCTGAGCACCTAACTGAAGCACTGGTGTGAGAGTGGTGGTCGTCCTGGGCAGCACAGCCACCAGAAAGAAATAGGTACCACCAATGGTCAATTCACAACCTTCTTCTATCCCACCTTTCTCCCTCCTTTTCCATAACCTCATTCCTCCTCTTGCCTCCCCAGACCTGCAGCCAGTGTGGATAGTAAGCCTTAGAAAGGGTTAACGAGACAGTAGCAGTTGACCCATTCCCAGTATGGAGTTATCTTCCATTGCACTGTCAGAGTTTGGGAGTTCGGCTGAATGTCTTATTTAGGAGGGTAACCAAGGCACAAGTGCAAATGAGATGGCAAAGAGGCTCAGTCCAGGAAAGATGGGGTTGGTGTTGGTGGGGGGAAGAAGCTGGACATGCTTATGCATCTGCCTTCTTAGCAGCTCACAAACTGGGTGGTGAGCAGCTGTGCTATGCATGGAGCCGGGATCAGGGCTGGGAAAAGGCAGTTGTGCTGTGCCTGTCTGGGACATGAGCCCCACTGCACTCATGGGTTTCTCCAAGCCCATGTCACTAACCTCAAGGTGGGGAGTGTCTTTAAATCCTCTGAAAAATGGGAATGGATGCAGACTGTACCCTGCTGTCAAGCCATGTGTCTCACCTGGAGGCTGTGCCTTAGCAGTGCTCCAGAGCTCACACTGGCTGGTGGCTCATCGCTGGATGGTGTTTAAGATGCCAGTATTGAATTATTCTCTCCATTGGAGAGGGAACTAAGACTTCTTTTGTCCTTTATGCAGGGTAGCAACATTTTTCCTATGAGTTAACTGTATTAGTCTCTTTCTCACTGCTCCCACATTAGCTTTGGAAAGAGAAAAACAACGCTGTGTCATCGCAGAATTGCCTGGTGATGGGAACTGTAAGGTAGATGAGTTCTCTCCACCCATGAGCAAGTTCCTGAATGAGGTTTTACTGCAGGACGGCTCGTTCTGTTCCTCTTGCACACTGGTCTGTCCATATCTCTTAGGTTTTTAATACATTACAGTACATCCGTCTCTTAAAACAATAGTTTCATTTCTGTAGCCCAGCCCAACAGCCAGTGCTAGGGAGATATTGCTGTCATCACTGCATCTTTAAAAGCTCTGCATCCATCCTTAAGAGCTTTGGCCACGGACTAGACTCAGAAATATGTTTGGGATCCTGTCCAACACAGTATAGGAATTTACCCCAGATGAAAATCTATCCCTGTGTGGTTCAGATTTTACATGCATGTCTCATGCACACAAATAATACCTGTTTCATGCAATATTTAGCAGCATGAACTACAAATTAGACCATAAACTCTTTGGTGCAGAGACCACTAAGCTTTTTAGATCACCAGACACGTTCAGGCTTAAAACCCAACCAGGGCCACCAGTCATTACTTGTTAGAGTGAGGCATAGCTAACAGCATTAAAAGGAATTCCCTCATTAAATTGAAGTTGCTTTTACCCATGACAGGCCATAAAACCTGAATCCGTGGGAGGGAATGTTTGCCTCTATGCTTGCGTGTGTCTTAGCCTTTTTATTTTCAATGGGGAGAGAAAATAGAGTGGGTTGCATATTGGATACATTATCTTAGTATTAAGCTGCCATTCCCAATCTCTTTGGGATAATTGGAACAGAGAATCGCTACTTCTCATCCATCACTTTAAATGAAGGCCTTAGTAAAATAATTTTGGTTGCTGGGAACCACAAATAGGATCCCTCTCTCCAGATTAGTTCTTTTTTGCTCATGAAACTGTTTGAATAGGTCTTAGCACTCTGAGCCGTAGCAGGATGTATGTCAGCAGTTTTACAAGCCTTTGGGGAAATTGCTCAAATGTGTTTATAAGGACCTCCCAGGAAGTGTTTGGTGGTGTTGAGCCTGGGGAAAATTGTATTGGGATTTTTGTTGTTGGATTTTTGTTGTTGTTGGGTTGGCTTTTTTTTAATTCCATGAACATACTCTGTAATGCCGGTAGTAGTGCAGTAGATTTTATGTTTCCATGCATGTAAAGAAGGTCTTAGTATAAGTTTAAGTCTTATTTCATCACAGATTTGTAACAATTTGGACTTAAAGTCAGGCTTAGTTGTAGCTATGCCTCCTGAACACCTAATAGTAACCATGTAAACTGATGCAGTATAGACCAAATCACTAATTCCCAATCTTCAGCACCAGCTGATTGCTGTGAACTTGCGAACTTTCTTGTGCATATTCTGAAAAGCTCCATGAATCTGAAGGTTTTTGATGTTTTAATTTAATAAGGTTCAGTGGACCAGCTGTACACCAATTACTGTTGCCTATGGGCCATGGTTTATGACTGTTTGAGCTACAAAAAATCGACAACCTGGCAACTTGTCTGTGTTAGTCTCATGTAATTCTGAAATTGTTCCATCTTGTTCTGTTCTGCCTGTACATCTGTATTGCAGTTAATTTCCTTAAAACTGGGAGATTGCTCACTGCTGGAGTTCAAAGTGGCAGGCATGAGGTGAAATGCAAGCTTCAACTGAAAATTTTATTTCTTCTTAATGGTTATTTCAAGCTAAAGAGGAAAAAAAACTCAGATTTGGATTTGGGGTACTCTATCCATGATAGAGAGCACAGATTGAACATTTTAGGGGTGCTACAAAGATGCTGATGATTGCTTTAGTAATCTTTGTAGTCTGCCATGAATTTCAGGCAATTAAATAGCCAATGCTGCTGTTGACTAGCCAGGCTTCAACAGACCTTTTAGAAGCCTTCTTGTCTTTTCATGTAAATAGACATTTGGCAGTATTTTAAAATGTATACCCAGTAGATTTTGTAATGCATTTCCTTTTTTCATGTGTTTCGTGTTTAATTCAAACAAGCATCTGACATGAAAGCTGAAGATAAAAGTGTAACATAGTACAATTAGTTTCTGTGAAGTCTGCAGATCACTAATGGAACACATCTCTTCCCCCTGCACAACTAGCATAATACAGGCCATTTTTTGGTCATTTGTGTTGTACATTAAAAGCATCAAATAGAGTGCTGTCATGTGCCTGAGCGCATGGACAGAAAGTTCCTTTGTTTGATAATGTTGGAAATAATTTTGCTTTCCAGATACGCAAATGGGTAATTGCTGCAATCGGATCAGAGGCATGTAACACTTGTAATGTAACCCTTCATGTATTAAGAAAAATAATGCAGAAATTAGATCAGAGACCAGAAGTATACATATATATAAAAAAGAAGTTCAGTAAGCTGTTTTTCTGTTTCCACCACCATTATTGTCTAAACTGTGTTTCATGAATGTGTGTTGTGATTTCATGCCAACTAACCTCTAGCTCTTTCTGATCAAATAAATACAAGCGCAGGAGTACAGTTTGAAAGCAGTGTGCTGGTCTCGTGCATTTAAATCCACTGAGCCTCTAAGAAGCAGGGTTTGTGAGCATGTTTAGTGAAAAAATTTTGGAAAAAAATAGCATTTTGTGGAAGCGGAGAAGTATTTATTGACAGCAAACCTCCTTCCTCTTTATTAATGCTCAAAGTATGGAATTTACATCTAGATTTGGGTGCTAACTCCACCAGTTTCAAATATGTCTGATCTGGTGCTCTTGTTTTTTGGAAAGCAAGCTTTCAGCTGCAAAATAGACAACCGGATTTTTGTAGGATTTAGGAGAGCTGTGTCACATACTCTCTTTCTTACCCATTCTGTACAGAACATATGGGTTCTTTTAAAATTATAGCATGTGTGTGGTTCTGTATTATTTAAGGTACAGGAATATTCTTTTCTTATTTTAGACTGACACTGTTTTAAAGCAGCTTGGGGATGTAACAAAGTTACACAAGATGCTGCACATCTTGACAATGCCACACAATAATGAGAAGTATGTATTTCAAACCCACTTAACAGACCCAGTTCATACAACAATGAAACGCAACACACAGATGATGCCACATGTGGAACATGCGGGGCATCGTTTGAGTTGTGAATCCTCCTGTCTGTCTTTCTTTGATGATTCATAAAAATGCCCAGTTCTTTTTATTGCATTTACTGTTTTTTAAAGCTTTTCTTTGGGATAAATAATAGTGTTTCTGGGGGAAGTATCTTAGCTGATATATAGGCAGAAAATGCTGGTGGTGCTTTTTTTTGCTTCTTTCTTTTTCTACTGCAGAGTGCTTCGGCCACTGTTAAACAGTTTAGCTTAGATCCAAAGGGATACTGCTAACATGAACTGGTAAACCACCAACAGCGTTACATCCTCCTGTGTCAAGGACCTTGTACAATGTAAAAGCTAAAGGTATTCAGATTAAGCCTTTTCTCAGGACAGTTTATAAATAGAAAGCATTTCAAAACTGAGATTTATTTCTTCCCCTCCTGCCCTTTCTTTGCCATGAATACAACAGAATGAATCTTAAAGCTCTTGCTTGTCTGCACATCCTCTCTTTTTGCCTTTCCTGACTCTCATTTTTATTTCAATTGCAAAAGTTGTAAAGTAGTTGAAATGGTGGGGGCAGAAGGAAATGTGAATCTAAAACCTGGATATTGTTGTCCTTGGTGCCTGTAGAATAGAAAAAAATCTGAAGAGGTTAAATTACAAAAAAACAACAAAAACAAACAAACAAAAAAGACCATGGAAAAGAATAAATTGATGCATTTTGAAAAAAAAATAATAATTTGGACAGAAACTGAAAATTCTAACTTCAAGATTCCATACAGAAAAAGACATTAAGAATCACATTTCCCTGTGAACATCTGCATTTAATGAAGTATAGCATTTCTAGTGGGGAAAGTTTTCCCATTGTGGCTTCTGGGAGCAGAGAGAGCAGCACAGCAAAAACCCTGTCCTCTATTAAGGTCTGCACCCAGGACTTCTGACTCCCAGAGCCCAAGGAGGATAAAGCTCAGGTGGAAAAGGGAGTGGCTGATAAGGAGATGTCAGAGGCACTTGGATGAAGAAGGGAGCATTGGAGCAGGGCAGAAGAGCTAGCAGGGGTGTTAGTGGGGGAGAAGGGAGGGCAGGAGGAAGCAGGCACCTGCAATGGATTTAAAGACACAGGGAATGACTGATGGGCTTTGGAAAGGTGTGCATGTATTTGCAGAGGGCATAAATGAGTCCACTAATGACTTCTTTTCATGGAGCGATTGAGGTACTGGTGATGGGGAAAAAAGCTGCTGGTGTTGACAGAGATTTCATTGGTACTACGTGACCCAGGGCATTTATGGAGCCGCTGTACCCCCGTCTCAGAGCTAAATTACTTCCCAGATGTAAGGCAAACAAGCGATCGCTCAGACTGGTCTGTTCTTTATGGCTTCAGTCCTCAATACTCATTCAGCAATAGGCAGCTGGTTCCGTTTTCTTGGTTTAGAGGTTCTGACACCAGTAAAAACAAAACAAAAAAACTTTTAATCTTCCAGCAGTGAAATATACTGCAGAGTTAAATAAATGAGACCTGTTGGAACACCCTTGTTTTCTACAGGCCTTTTCTCAGTAAAGGCATGGTTGTTTGGGAAGATCCCCTAAAACTGGGCTGAGGTGGGGGAGGGGGACTGGTTTAGCATTTAAATCCATGTGATAGTTTCTTTAGCAAGAAATCTCTTTCAGATCATATCCCCTTTGATGATTATTCAGCCCCAATCCTTCCCCTACTTTACAGTTATTTTAACATCTCTGAAGAACTGCCAACATACCCACTTTAGCAGCCAATGACTGTTATGCTGCTTTTTTTTATTGGCATTCAATTTTAAGGGTTGACAGACAGTAAATACTAAGACTTCTCTTTACTGTTCTACAGTAATTTGTCCTACGGTTGTAAATAAGTCTCTCTTGTTCTGACTTCTGCTAAACAAAACTCACTATTTTTGGAAGAGATTGAGCAAACAGAAGATTGTCCCGTTTTATGTGAGCTGTGACTGAATGGATAGTACCATATCTGTTTGGTTTTTTTTTTTTCAAGGCAAAAGAAGCAACTTATTTTTCTCAATGCTAGTTTGTTGTGGATTTTTTTTTTTGTTAAAGGTGGATCTATTAAATTTCCAGAAGTATTTTTTTCAAATATACTGTATTTTCCATACGGACATGTCATGCAAGCCTGGAGGAGAATGTTACTTAAAGATTTTAGGATATCCTCTTGGACTGTAACAAACAAACAAACAAGCAAGCTACTATGAGGAACAGTAATTATTCCCAATAGTCTGAACATTTTTTTTTCTGTATTTTTCTCTCTCTCTGGTAGACACCTTGCATTTCCAAGACTGAAAATCAGCCTCAAGGACTTGCAACGAGCGTCAGGTGGGGACAGACACCCATCAATCAGTCCACGCCCTGGGACACTGATGAGCCTCCATCTAAACAGATGAGGGAGAATGAAAACCCAGGTATGTTTCTAATCTTATTTGTAATTCTACAAGGGAAAATCATTCAAAGCAAATTCAATGCACTATCTCCATTTACCTCCGTAAATTAGACTTCATTGTGAGCTCTTTCTTTATTCTTTAGCAGGGTTTTTCTCTCATTGTAAAGGCCCCTCAAGTTTCTTCTGTGCTGGGGCTAATATAAATGTATTAAGATGCCTGCAAGTTCATTAGAGTGGGGTGTTTTTTTCTCCTTCTTTGCCTTCACTAGAGGAAAAGGCATTCTGTAATACTTTAAGACCTCTTTTATGTCCAGAACTACCTGAAATGATTTCCAGCTTCCAGACACGTATCATACATTGTGCTACTATGCCAGACGCCTAATTACAATCTCTTTGTAGTGGCTGGAGCACCATTATTATACACACAGAGTGTTTGTCAGGGAGCCATGAAAGCATGGTGGGGAAAGAGGTTAATTTTCTTGGAAGCGTGCGCTTAAGCTGCATAAAGCGCAAAATACATAAAACCGCAAACATGCCACATGTCACCTGATGAGTATTTTAACAATCGCACTCACATCGCCGTAGCAATTTTACGCACTTACCGGTTGGGAACGCGTCCAGCCCCTGAACCGCTTTAGATAGGGCGAAGGAGCAGGGCGCGTCGGTGCGGTTCGGTGGCGGGTGCGGGCGCAGGAGGGGAAGGCTGGGGGTGTTTATTTTTGTTCCGGTCTCCCCCGTGCCGAGCCCGCCGCCATTGCCGGCCTTCCTTCGTGCCGCAGGTGCAGCGCCCTGGGTCACCACGGTGGCGGCGGGCAGCCAGCCCGCCCTGATCACACACTCCTACGGGATGACGCAGCCGCCCACCTTCAGCCCGGCCGCCAACGTCCAGGCCCCCGTCATCGGCGTCACGCCCTCCCTCCCTCCGCACGTCACCCCCCAGCTCCCGCTGATGCCGGCCCACTACCAGCTCCAGCCGCAGCCCTCCCAGCCCCTCAGCAACATGGTGGTCAACCTCCAGAGCCAGCCCTTGTACACCAACAGCCAGCCCCTCAGCATGTCCTCCATGAGCGGCGTGGGCCCGGTGGCCCACCCGGGCCCCGGGGCGGTGGGCAATGGCCACCTGGCCTGCCCCATGCTGCCGCCGCCGCC
>NW_010973400.1:2220646-2367595 GCF_000737465.1 Haliaeetus leucocephalus
CGGGCAGGGGCGGGCAGCGGGGCCGAGGACGGCGGCGGACCCCCGGGCCTCCCCGCCGCTCTCCTCGGGCCCGCCGGCCCGGCTCCGGCATCTGTCTCCGTGCTGGCCTTTGATGCGTGGCTTTTACGAGTTAACGACGACAAAAAGCAGCGCGTTGGAAAGAGGGAGGACGAGCTGTGGGCGTATTTTGTAGTGAATAAAGGGCTTTCGGGCCCGTCAGATAAGCTGGTGCTCCCGATGATAAGGCAGCCACCACCCCGTGCCTCTCCCTTTGAAACACGCACCCATGTTTCCATCCGACCACTTCCCTTCTGGCTTCGCTTGTGCATTAGTCACAAAACTAACCTTCTTCTTCAACCGTTGTCTTCTCCCCGCTATAGTAGAAGCCCAAGCCAAATGCAAAGTAACCCTGCTGACTGAAGCTGAACAGCCCAAAACGTTCAGCGTTAAGGGGAAAACTCTTCATTACCGGCTTCGTTGGGCTCAAATGCTGCAAAACACCCTGAACAGTCATGAGCACTGCTGAGAGGTTGACCTTTTCTGATAAGTAGTTTTTAGATGAGCCACACCGCTGGGTCATGTTGGAGTGTTATTTCTGAGTGTCTTACCCTAGACGCTTCAAAAATACCTACGCTCTGCATACTCAGTTTCTAATTTCATTTGCAGAGTTTTCCCTGCCTCCCTTAAAAGTCAGGACTGTGCCACATGCACAGGTAAAGCGAAATGTAGCTTACAAAAATATAAATGCAGACCTATCAGCAAAATCAATTAAATTGATTTAAAAAAAAACGCCCCAAAGGCTTCATTAAGTCTGTGATTTTTTATGTATACATTTGTATTCAGACACAATCCATGTGTAAATTATTTACTTGCCACAAGCTATTAAGTTCTATTGTGTAGCTCTGTATTAAAGACAAGGAATCTCTATTAAAAATGATTAGTCCAATAACTCTTCCTGCTTATTACGTAAATTGTACTTTGGTATGTGCAAATCCTTACCAAACATCTCTTGAAAAGGAGTTCAGGCACAAGCTGAGCAGTACTTTTCTAAAGCTAAATATTTAGACTGCTTTTAAATTTTCAACTCCAAGCCCCAAATATGATGAGAACGCTTGCTGGATGGTGAGCTTCTGAATTTTTCTTTAAGATCTAGATGGGCTTTAAATGATACCGGCCCAGTCAGGTAGCCAAAAATTGACCAACAGTTGCTTTATAAGAGTTTTGTTAATTCTTTCCCTTTAAAAAAAAAAAAAAAAAATCAAAATCCACAAAAGCAGTTTGTCAGTTCGGGTTACAAACCCTTTATTTTGTAGAAGGAGAAAAGGGTAGGCTGAGCTGTAGTGGTTCTGCTGAATGTCTCTCTTCTTCATGGAAGCTATTTGTCTTCTAAAAGGCATCATCTCCACTTTTCATAGCCACCTATCCCAATTTACTGCACTGGATACTCAGATACATGATCAAATTAACACAATTTAAAGGATTACTTGGTGTCACTGGAGACGTGCAAATATACAATACAAGGAAAAACACATAAGCTTAAACCACTTTCACTGCGGTAATTTGATCACATATCTGAGCCCTAGTGACACTAACCTAGTGAGACAAATGAGCATGTCAGTGACTGCACACTTGAGGTTAGGAATACTCTTAAATGCCTTGCATACTTAGGGGCAGCAGCATCAGCTGTTACTTACTCTTCTCCCATCAATTAACCTTCAGCATATCTCTGGCTAGCAGATGAAGTAAACTTCAAATCAAAGCCTAAGTAAAAAGATCGTAAAATATTTAATCAGTCTTTTAGTATTTGATTTGCAAAGTCTTAGTCAGCATTGTTGCTTAAACTGCTGTAAACTCTAGTCTAGTCTAATTGTCCGAGAGCCACTGAGTACAGTCAACCGAGGAGGCGTTCATTAAGGTGAGGAGAGTTCCTCACTGGATTATGCCAGGTGTGCCAGACCTAGCTCTGGTCTGGTATTTGGAAACCTTTGTACCTAAGAGAGGCTTGTAGGAGAATATTAAAACAAGCCGCATTTCTAATCCACGACAACTGCTGACACATTAGCCATACTGTACCTTATAAACTGCAAGCTAGACAACTGTTTTCCCAGGGATTAGCTAGCTTCTTTATGACCATCAGCTATTGAATTATTCCTGTTTCTGTAGTGGTTAAAAACAAACAAATGTAAGATAACGAAGCATGCATACACAAAAGTCTCATAAGCAGGACCTATTTTATAGAGAATAAATAATCTCTTCCTCCATTTCCAATCTTAAAAGCCCGTATGTCTAAAGGTATAATTCTTCTTGTCAAACCTAAAGTCAGAGAAGATCTATGTTGGGTTTGGTTGTTTTGAATGAGAGAGAAAGAATCGGGAAAAAGAAGACAACTGGGTGTCTAACCAGACCTTAAAACCTTGCTAGGATAAGATTCTTTTTATAAACTGTATGGATTTCAGTGTGGTTCAATTTTCAAATTATTTTTTGTTTTAATTTCTGCCCTCAGGGATTTCAGTCTCTAAAGCCTGACTGATTTCACAGTCTTACATGATAGGCACCTTTCTCTCCAGGAAGGAAGGGAAACTATGAGACAGTACTAAGCTGTTCAAATATACAAGTTCAAACTAGTTCTCTACAAGTTTCATTTAAATATTCTCTCTCTTTCTTGGGGAGCCTTGGCCAGCATTATAATAAGAGCCGCTGCTAATGGCCTTAAGATCTATCTCATTATCCTGAGATACTCTGTATTATTATTTCACTTGACAATCCAGTCTTGTACAGGTTTGAATAATTACTCAACTATCCCTTAAGTAAAAGAACAGTTCTTGCTGGTTAATATGATAGGGTTTCTTATATTTTTAGACTTTATTAGGGAGCTGATTTGAAACTTCATGTTTTATTTCCCATAATTATCTTCCATTTGGCTGTGTACATGTTTAGGCCATATTATACAGTACTCATGCAGAACTAGGTTTCTTACTTGGCTGTTTCTAAACAAAAAAGTAAACAAATAAGTTGCCAAAACTTAAAGTCAGTGGTAGTATGCCATTTCATTTGCAATAGGTCAAGAGATCTCACTTACGTGACGGAAAGAGTCAAGTCATTTCCATGGCTCTGCAAAAAATACATTTTGACAATAAGAACCGTGATATAAAACAGATCTGTCATTCTCTTTACAGTGTCATAGCTAATTCCTACCTAATTCCATTGAAACTACTTGTAAGAAAATAATTTTTGCATGGATTAGAGAATCTTCTTGGTCTGGATGGGTTATATTCTGTGAAGGGATTTTTTTACTGCTTCTGTAATATGCTAAATACGAATGTTAAGTTTAGCTACATGATCCATTTACTTGGTGAATTTATAAAGCAGTCACATTATGAGAGACATAAATAATGTTTCAAAGTAATTACTGCTTTTAGCAATGTGTGAAGAACTGTAGAGCTTTCTTACAAAATGAATGGGATCTTTCACCATACACAATCAACAGCCATTTTGAGAGGTGTCTGGTTTGGCCTGTAATTCCCTTTGGACAGGATTTATGCCAAATACTCCCAGCTGACTTCAAAAGCCATGTCAACTTAGCACAGACATCTAACCTAATATTTTAGAACAGAATCAGCCCTTGTTTTCTATCCATGTCCTAAGTCTTGCTCTATAATCTGAAGATTAAGTGCCAGGGGAATTAATAAAGCAGAATATTCAGAAACATGAAGATGTTCATTGTGAACATATTCAGTGAAGATCCAATGAAGTTCGCATAGCCAAATTTTTGTGTGGCTTCTTCAGAAAATACAGGGTTGCAAATAATATTCAAACATAATTTCAGTATCTTCAGGCTAGATGATGTTCCAGCACAAATTGTCACTTGTACAACGTGCCTTCAGGGAAGACAGAGGGACAGAAAACATCCCTTTGGTTTCTGCCACAAGGTACCAGTATCCCATGCCATGGCACAGTGACAGAGACCAATGTCTATGTGCCTGCCAATCCAGTTGAGCCAAAAGAGAGAGAAATTGATGAAGGACTAGAAGAGATTGGTTTCCTTGCAGAAATAACTGACTAACTGAGATTTAGTCCTTGACTTTTTCATATGGCAGTATGTTTCTTTATATCCAAGACTTGTAGTAAACCCAAAACTGAACCCTTGGTGGATAGCCCTGCCATATGTAGGACATAAACGTTCCAGCTTGGACTCTGAGATCTGTTACACATTGGAAAAGACACTTTCTTCATAAACTTGATATACTTTGAAGCATAGTGGCTAACACAAAAAATGAGGAAAATACAGTTCTTCATTGCAGTACTTTCTCCTGCAGTGTAAAATTAGCCATGGACATCATGGTTTTTAATTTGTGGATGTTCATGGATAATATTGATGTTTGTTTCCATAGTATTTTTGTTCTATAATTCTTTGGTTTGCAGTCCTTAACTTGTGGGAAAAGAAATCAGATGCTAATTAGCGTTCAGAATGTAATGACTGTAGAAACATAACAATATCAGAAATAAAATCTGAATGTTAATCCTTGTAGCACTAATTTCTTAACACTTCATTTTCAAGCATGACCAAATACGATGAACTAAACAATAACAAAACTACAAACGAATACAGTTGCATCATCACTTATTGATTGCACCTTTCACACTTGACTTTATTGCATTGGAATTCTCATTAGACCTCAGACAATATTTACTTTCCTTAATCATGAATAGTAACAAGGCAGACTACAACATTTTGTCAATAACCATCAACTTTTTCTTCACAAAAGGCTGAATTTTCAAAGGGATTTCAGCTTGACCTGCAATTCTGTGAGTGTACCTAGTTCTAGACATGAATGCTGGGGGGCAGGGGGGGGTGTTTAAATTTAAAGTGCAACCTAGCCTTTGGAACTCTAATAACGTTAATTAAAGGATATTGTGTGATGAGGACTCTAGAAAGCCTGGTTTCAGTTCTCTGCCTTGCGCCAGAATACAGGGTCTGTGTAACCTTAGGAAAATCTCCCTTATTTTTGTATCCATAGGTACAGATAGGTAGATAGATAAATAGATGGATTATAAAAATTATGGATATAAAATTAGACATAAAATTTTAGTATGTGTGTGTACATGTATATCTATATATGAGAATATGTATGCATATAGTCGTGGGGAAGGAAGTCTACAATGGAAATGAGTGCATTCTATCTCCTATTTCTTGAAGGACAATTAGGTTAGCATCTAAGTCTGTTAGCATTGTACATCAACTTAAAGCAAACTGCTTGAACAGGTCCTCTAAAATCAAATCCTTTTTCAAGATTAATTACAGTTTTCTGTCATTAGAATAATCTTAATGGAATTGCAAAGTTGATGAGGGTATGTAAGCCATCGCTTGAGTGAGACTGAAATACATTTCACCTTTTTGTGTTCCAGGTGGAGTATTTTCAGTAATTCCTGCCCTGTCTTTTAATGCCACTATCGGTGAGGTCATGACAGACAGTGATTTAGTGTACTGAAGAGTCAAAGAGGACTTGTAATAATCCTAGAACATTGCATTGCTAAACATACAGCATAAAGAAGGTCATCAAATTCTCTTTTGATTGGCAGCTCTCAGTATATGAGTGACTTGAGACTTCCAAGTTTCAGCTGGAGCAAGAGCCTCTGACCACTACCAATACTTTATGAGGGTTATTGTAAAAAAAAGTGTGGGGTTGCTAAAGTGTGTTAAAACTCCCTGAAACTGCTCTAAAAAGTCATCTGCTCCATGCTGCTTTTGTTCATAGCTGTTTTTTTAAATAAGCACCAGATTTGCAACTGTTGTTCATCTGTTCTTGAAAGTACAGAGCTGAAGAACTTTGATTTTGCTCTGTTATGTGATATTATGTCATCACTTGCAGATCCACTTATGTGATTAGACAATGATACATTTGAAGATTTCTTGAGTTTCTTCCCACCCTGAAGTCTAAGACATGGTTTGCTTAGAATGTGGTTTCTTAACAAATACAGTTTTGTTCATGACAGTGGCCACTAAATGCATTCAAAATAAGCCTGAGAGGAGGCAGAGTTCTGTGGAATTACTATTTTCTCTCCCGTCCACAAAAAGCTGTACTCACGAAGTGCAAAATTCTTGGGGGCTGCATAATAACCAAAATCTAGGCTCCCCTTTGGGCACAGAATACATAAGGGGCAACTCAGCCCAAATTTCCAGGTAGGCTATCTATACATCCATCCAAATGCTGCTCCAGAAATCCCTTGCAGAGAGCTGGAACTGCATGTAGTTGTTCTGAAAGTTATGCTTGCAGAGTCTCTGTTTTCCTTTCAGAACTCCTTATGGTTAATTTCTGATTTCTCTGACCTTGTCTTCCCTCGGTCCTCTGTCTTGTTCAACTCCTGACACATATTTGGATGCAACCCTTGTCTGCATCCAACCCTTTGGATGCAACGGGAAACTTACCTGTTCCCTTTCACGCTGTCCTCATATGCCTGGAGCCACCTTAGAGCTACCTTTCCTGAATATTCAGTTCTCTCTACAAGTTTGGCCTTTCCTTGAATTTCCCACTAAGGTTTCTTCCTTTTCACAGCAGGATAATTCCACTTCTTTTGCTGTCATGACTTAAAAAATGGATTGTCAAGTTATAGCTACTGCAGAGAGTCAGCAGAGAATGGGGACGTCATGCTCAGTCCAAACTAAACGAGCTGGGTCCATCAGGAGCCAGACTGTGCATTTGTGCATATGCTTAAATGTTCTCAAAATGGGCTGTTCTGTGTTCTCCAGAAATCTCCAGACCAGTGGATTTATTAAATTGCAAATGGTTTTTGGTTTCCCCACAAGAAAGTGGAAATTTTTTTGTAATCGGCAGTGCTCCATGGAGCAGTGCCTGAACTCTGAATGAAGAAGAGTCATTTATGTCTCATTGCATTCAGAATGAGAATGATTCTGTCCCATGTTAGATTTAAAAAATCTAAACACATTTGTGAAACACAAACATTTCCAAATAGCAGCTTTTTTTACCCTGCTGTGCCTTGAGATTGCTGATGATAAGCTCCACTGTCCCACGGCAAGGCTGGGCTTTTTACTGCAGTCAATAATAATAATAATAATAACAAGCATCTTCAAGGTGCTTTTATGGGCATAATTTTTTTAAAAAATTAACTGTTTGTCTGTAAATAACTGATGTGCATATTTTGTAAGACTAAAGATACAAGGACTTTGGCTGAAGCAAAAGCAAGAATAACTGTCAGGAAACTAGTTTTGGTGTAACATCCCACAAATCTGCTTGTTTCAGATGTCTTCTATGTTCACAGGATACATACTATGAGGAGAGGAATGATTTGTGTTTTTTAAGTTCACAAGCATTTGTATTAATGCTTTCTTTCCTTTAGTTTTTCTTTCATTGTTTAAGTAGGAAATAATTTGGGCAACAATTTTGTCATGGTTTAACCCCAGCCAGTGACTAAGCACCATGCAGCCTCTCACTCACCTCCCCCACCCAGTGGGATAGGGGAGAGAATCAGGAAAAAAAGGAAAACTCATGTGTTGAGATAAGAACAGTTTAATAAGACAGAAAGGAAACAAAAATAATAATAACAATAATAAAATTATAATAATAATAAAGAATTGGAATATACAAAACAAGTGATGCACAGTGCAATTGCTCATGCCTCGCGGACCAATGCCCAGTTAGTTCCCGAGCAGCGGTCCCCCACCCTCCCGGCCAACTCCCCCCCTTTTTATACTGGGCATGACATCACACGGTATGGAATATCCCTCTGGCCAGTTTAGGTCAGCTGTCCTGGCTGTGTCCCCTCCCAACTTCTTGTGCCCCTCTAGCCTTCTTGCTGGCAGGGCATCAGAAGCTGAAAACTCATTGACTTGATATAAACACTACTTGATAACACTGATGTTTTCCGTTGTTGCTAGCATTCTTCTCATACCTAACACAAAAACATAGCACTATACCAGCTACTAGAAAGAAAATTAACTCTATCCCAGCTGAAACCAGGACAAATTTGAATGGTACATGCAAGAAAATTCTTCCCAGCAATGGACGTACTTGTTTCTGTATGTTGTGTTCCTGTACATTGTCACAAAGATATGCTGCGTAGTTCTTTCCACATAGTAGGATGGTTAAGCTTGTTGCATTCAGTCTGCTTTGTGTTGTGCATATATTCAGGTTTCTAGTTGTACCAAGTGAGGATAGCAAGGTATTTGTATATAGTTCCATCTTAATATTTACAAATCATTACATTAGATTCCCAGACTAGATATGAAATCTAGTGATGAAATCATCACTAGGAAGGAGGCACATAAGTTTACTCATAGACAAAACTTCCATCATCTAGATGTACAAGTAATAGCTTCATGAAATTTTGTCACATTAAATTCAGAAAATTACAGCGTATAGTGTTGTACATGCTTACCACTGTACTGGAAAAATCCTTGGGCTGCTGACAAAATCAGGAAGCTCAAGATAAGTATTTGACCAGGAGTATAGACAGTAATATATACATACACCTATGTGTACTGACAATTAAGTCAGAAGCATTTGACTAGACAAGTTGCCAAGATACTTAGTCAAGTTTGCACAGTATGACTGTGTAATACTTTTGAAGGAGCTAAAACAGATTGGAGGGTTTGCCTGAAGACTTTGTACATTATATTATGCACAATTTTCATTGGCATTGCAACATCAAAAAAAACCAAGAATGTAGGATTAAAGAGAACATTATGTTTTTATTCATGATTCCTCTGGTGTTTCAGAGGAAGACAAAATGTGTTTTGTCCATCAATCTGCACACTGAAGTATTTGGGTGAGAATGAGGAAGATGGTATGAAAAAGACAAAATTGGCTAAAATGGAAGAGTTTTTAAGAGAAATGTGGGTTGACACTCCTGTTCAGTCTGACTGATTTACAGAGGATCCAAATCCAACATCAAGCCCAGCTCCTCTGTGTGACCTTTTCCTTGTGAATGAAGAGGGAAATGTTCCTTGCATCCCCAAGCTGTGGATGTTCTTTAAAGCAAGGATCATTTTGCACAAAACACTACCATCCTGTGGAAAATAGGTGGAGGAGCAGTGCTAGTAGGTTCCTATTGCCTGTCACCTAGGAAATAGGAGATTCTGCTCTTTGCCTTTTCCTGCATGCTGTGCGGACTTTGTTACAGATGTGAATTTTCTAGATGGCTGAATTTGCTGGGGTTGAGATGTTTTTCTGCTAAATATACTCCCATCATGGCCAAACTGTGCTGTTTTATGAACAGTGCATTTCTTTGAGGGGTTTTTTTTATACTTCTGTAAGATGGTTAGAGCTCTGATTTGGAAGCCATATTGAGCATCCAAATAGAAAAGCACTTTTCAGGAGCATTTCAGAAGAACTTTTGCTAGATGGATAGCAGGTACCTCCAGCAGGAATCAGTCAAGTGATTTCAGATTTAGACAGATGCAGATATTTAACCATCAGTATGCAGAGAATCCTTGCACTCTGAAGAAATACAGGAATCTCTCTTTCATTTGTATAAATGTAGCAAGAACAGGGGTTATGTTCCTTCAGCTCCAGAATAACACGGTTCTTCATGTGTTTTACTTGCTAGAATGGTAAAAACAAATTTGACATCCTGTCCAAAGATCAGGTATTCAAGGACAGTCAAATCTGCTCACGAGTAGAAATTGAGTATGTTACAAGAAGAGTCAATCTGTTGAAGCCCCACACCAATAAGATCTTATTCTGTGAGACCGTGAGTTCCACAGTCCTTCCCTAGAAGTGCCCCTTATACCTTTGGATAAGCCATTATTACTTTACTTTTTTTTTTCCTTTCTCTCAAAACTGCCATACAGGCAAACCATGTGCAGTGAATCTAGGTGTTATCAGTCAGGGATGCTTTAATTCACTTTCACAGAGATAAAGTGGTGCTGAGAATACCTCTTGGCTTTAAGGGTAAACTCAATTACGAATTTTACTAAAGCCAGGAAATTATTTTAGCATAGATTTTTATCCAAATTCTTGGATGTTGGAGTGCTAGATTCAGTATTTCAGTAAGATTTGGTATTTCCTGATACTGAGTCTTCTTTTTGTGTTTTAAAGAAAGTGGAGAAGGGCTACTTATATAATGAAGCTCTATAGAAGTGCCTGGAAGTAATGTGTTAACATATTTAGAAGACAAATTCTAAACATCAAAATATATTTTAATAGATAGTTAAGAGAAGGAGCCTATTGCAAATATACAAAGTCCTTTTGCATTTATTGCGTTAGTAACATTGGCTGGTTCCTACCCCTTTGAACGCACTGAGAGCAATGTTGGGTTTTTAAGATAGCTTCACGCTGCAGTGGGAGGTAGCCAGCCCTGGAGTAGAGTGGGACCACGCTGTGTGTTTACGACAGAAAAAAGGGTAGCCGTATTGCATGCAAATGGCATAGGAGAGGTGGGTTTAAGGATATAATTTATAATTACCCAGTCTGGATCTGGATTATAATTACATAGTCTGGAACTATGCCAAGACACTGAAATTAATATTTCAAGTTTGGAAGGAAGAAAAATGAGAGAGTGTTTGGCCGGGTTGGTAGTTGTCTATCAGCCATGAACTCAGAACCAGGAGAGTTCAAGGAACCTACCTTGAACCTACCTCCCAAAAACAGATGAAGAGACTTTTTACTTAAAATCTTAAATGCACAACAGAATATGTAAAAAAAAGTCATCGTAATAACGAAAAGACATGACAACATTGTTGAGTGTTATTATGTGGTCAGTAGATGAGAAAGAAGAATCATGTATATTCAAAACTGAAAACTCTTATTTTAAAGAACCCTAACGAGCAGTCAGGTCTGTTAGGTAAGATTTCTTCCCTGACTTATCTAAATTTAGAAAGTAAGCATGTCACTCTGTCATTTAAACATGGGCAGCTAGGGCCATGTTTATCCTAAGGCCATAGTACCTCTCATGTGGTCTCTTGGTACTGGCAGGGTACAGCTCTTCCACAGGTGCTGGCTAATTGTTGGGGTCTTGGCTACCCCAGAACGTGTCAAAGAGCATCAGGGACCAGTGTGTCAGCAACTGCACTGAGCTCCTGTGGTTGCCCAGTTGCATCACTCTTGGCTCTGTTGACTGCACTAATTAGGTTTCCATAGATGTTAGAGGAGCTTATACACCTAACCAACTTGAATGCACTTGAATTTAAATATCTTATCATAACCTGAATCCCATCCTAAGTTTCAGGAGTAGGGTCAAGAGTCTCAGCAGATGGACACTTCAGCATGAACACAGCTTCACTGACAGAAGTACAATATAACAAAGTGCAACCCTTGTATTATATTACTGTCATTGTATTAAGAGTGTATTTTGATATTATTGGTTTAAAATTACCTAAAATTGATACAATATTTGCCTATTAACACTGAAACATGTTGATCTAGGTGCAGTAAGCAAACACATCTTTCCTCATCTGCCCATGGAAAGCTACTTCTGAATGTCATACATCCAGTGTTTTACCAGGCATCATTTTCATTAGCATAACTAAAGCTAATTTGGGCATATATTGTCAACGGTTTTGATTCATGGTTTATTAAACTGCTACTTACACTGTTATCTCACATAATTTCCAGTGCTGTCTTATACTGTTGAATATATTAAGGCCTACTAAGAGGGTTAAGGTTAAGAGAGAGGCTTACATACCCCATTCAGGAGACATCACTTGCAGTAGCATGGTGTCCCGCAGGGTACTTGAGCTTTTTGGTTCAGCAGTGACTCAGAAAAAGAGTGCTGTGTACGCTGTTTCCACCAGCGCTTGGTCTTTTCTCAAAGGTTTCCTCACTAATTCCCAGCTCATCACGGTCCTCATCAGCCTGTGTAATGTGCTCATCACACGCTCATTTTCAGCTTTTGATTTGGCCAGGCTGTCTGCTGGGGAAGGTTTCCTCTGGTAGAAGTCTCCAGGTGCATGAACAAGTGAGCTCTAAGTGTTACTAATAAAAAATCCTTTAATCCACTTTAACAATGATAAATTGGAACTGAGAACTCCTCCTTACTTTACAGATACATTTAGTTCAGAATTTCACTTAAGTCAGGAAATCATTTTACGGGCAAGAGAAAAGTCCTAAACACCCTGATGTGGATGATGGGAATTAAAGGCCACATGTTCAGTTGCTCTTACTGGGTATCTGAAGCACCTACTGGTGACTGAAACTTCCACTGACCTGGCGAGTTCATAGCAAATTCCCTGGTCTTTGCTGTTATTTTTATTCTTAATTCACCGTGGAATTTCCCTTTTAGTTTTCCTCACATTGTAGCGTGTGCATGATGAAAGGAAATAGCAGAAGTTCAGACTGAGCAAAGATCTGGCTAAAATGTCGTGGATTTAGATGGACTTGCCACATGGTCTTGGTAGTAAGTACATCACATCTAAAATCTGGACTATTATCCACCTACTATCCTACATTTTATTTCTGCTTCTATGTTGAGGAACATAGCATGATCAGATACAATGAAAAATGAAGTCTTTTTATTCTTCTTCTTTCCCAAAAGCATGGGAGTTTGAGCTAAGGGCTCATGCACAATGGCTTGTGCCTCTTGTAATCCCTCTAGATCTCTCTTTTAATAGTGAATGTTTCCCACAGTACAGCTCATTGCAACGTTATATCAGGTACGAAGTAGTGTCCAGGCAGCAGGAGGGCCCTTGGAGAGGTATTTACCCTAACCTGGCCTTACTGCTGGGTTCCTTGTTGGAACATCTTGGGTACCTCCTACGTGTCATCATCTTACGTGACCTGGTCAGGCTTTAGGAGGCAACACACGTTCCAGTACCTGGTTTCCAAGCATCCATCCATTATTTGCAAGCAAATGTAGGCTCATTGTTTCATGTCTTAATTTTGAAAATCTGGCCCCAGCGGCAGGTTTTTTCGTGCATCAGTGTAGTAACATCTGGCTTTTGCTGGCTTGGCAGACAGTTTGTATCATTAAGTAGAACCAAACTATGCATTGATATGGATGGAGATGATCCTGCACCAATTTCCAAAAGGATGGTAGGGCTATTGGCAAATTAGATAGTTGGAGAAATTCTCCATCTCTCTTCCTTTTTCGTGATGTATCAGGGAATAAAATTGAGGGGAAAGCAGAAAACAAACTAATGTGAATGTAATTCCCAAATTTCAATCTTCTGTATATTATGGGTCATTACCCGTTAATTTGCTAAATGGCAGTTTTCTATGAAAGAAAAGTTTTGTTTAGCTGTATAATGATGACAGATGATGTAATTAGTATCATCCCCGCATTGAAAATGATAAAAGCATTTCTTTTGTGTGTCACTGCTTTTAGACAGTATAATATCAAAAATGATAACAGTATGAAAATTGCACCGGCCGCTTTCATATTGTGCATGTAGAATACCTTGGTGATATGATACAAGTAATGACAGGTACTTTGCCATGTATTCATTTTCTCCACTCTCTAGCCTTTATATTACAGTGAAATTAAAGCACAGCACTAAGCAAACCAGACGTGCCTGAATACAGACCCATCTTATGAGACTGTAAATGGCTAGAGTCCCTTTACTATTGCTGGTTATGATAATTAAGCGATTATAAGCAGGGGTTTTGAGGGAGAACATTGAATCATTTTTCAGTTAGAGAAGTTGGGGGGGGGTATTTTAATTTCAGGCCACATTTGTTGCTTGAATTAGTTTTAATTATATTCTGTATAAGTACTTGCCCCATATCCTGGTCTTGATAGTGGTAGATATTCTCATTTAAATATAAATAAATGCCAAACTTATTTAACATGGAAAAGTGACTGCTGTGACTGTGTAGTAACAATTTTCTCTTTGTTGCCATGGTTTGGATTTTTATATAAGCTTTGCAAATATAATAAAGCTAATGGAGCTCTTCATCCAAGGAAATGGGTATATTCAAGAAAATAAATTACATTTTGCAAGCTAATGAGCTCTACTAATTGTGTTTATCCTTGTGAATTAATACAATTTAAGCAAATCTATCCCCCAAAATCAAGCATTTGATTGCATTTTAGTTGCGTGGAAATCAGAACATCCGGATCAAATCTGAGTTTACTGGATATCCAAGGGGTAGGGGGGAAGGTTAATTTTCATTGACTTGTACAGCTGGTGCCAGCTCCTAGTAAAGCAGGAAAAGTTAGACTTAGAAAGTTGCGACTTTCATCATTATTTTCTTTTATTCAGCTACTTCCCACACAGGCAGAATTCTCAACAAAGAGTTGTGTGTAATAAATCCTATGTAATACGATGGTAGGCATGTACGAGTCATGCTAATTAGCCCACATGCCCACAGGACAGGATGAAGGAAGGAAAGAAGAGGGAATAACAGTTGTACTTTTTAAGACACAACTTGTCTTCACCCACTTCCCTCTCTCCCACCCTTTTCTCACACTTTCCTTTCCAACATTTGGATTTCTTTTTTTTTTCTTCTTCCTATAAACAGATTTTCATTTCAGTGAGGCATTTTGGGAGATGTAGGACAGATTAAAAAACTCTGTATATATTCTGGCAGATTTTAGGTTATTCTGCGGTTCAGTTTATTGGAAGGATGTCAGAGAGTAGAGAAAATGGTCGGTTTGAACGCTTGAAACACTGCAAATACCCCCAAAAAACTCATAAGCAAACTGTGTTGGTCAGCAGCAACAGGCAAATGAGTGCTGGCCAGGAGGTTTGCGCTACAGGAGAGTGACAGCAGTTGTCAGCTATGGGTCCTTACAGAGACAGTTTAGCTCGCCACGCTTTGGGTTGCTGCCATTTTTAACACCACGGCAGAATGCATGTCTGAGATGAAGTCTCGGCCTAACTGACAGTACTTCCTTGGTCCTGACTGCACTGTAGCTGTGCTTTTTTATCCTGCCAGATCATTTTCAGCACTGATGCAGGAGTCCCAGCAGTCAACAGCCATTGCAGATTCCTCAGATAGAGCAGGTGTGAGATCAGAGCTCTCCTGTTTCTCAACAGCAGGGCCCTCTTCATTTAAAACCAGGATTGGGAAACAGAGCCAGACAGCCTTTCTCAGCTGCTGAAAAAATAGCATCTTAGAAATGGATAGCAGACACAAAAAAAAGCTCAGGAATGAAATTGTTTGTTTGTTTATTGCAGCTCAGGTAAGGGCTTGGATGGTCCTTCCCAGTCTGTGCACTGAAAAACCCACACTCCGTCCATCCCTGGCATTCAAGGGCTGAGAAGGGCCCACTAGTTGTCTAGTGAGAAGAGCACAGCTCCTCAGTGTAGATGCAATTGCAGTGTTATAAAGATGCTTAGAATAACTTTTTCTGGAAGGAGTAAAGAAGAAAAATTGAGAGTGATAGTATGATCGCACCTGTAAGCCAGTATAATTGTGTCCAGACTAGGAGTTGTATTGGAATAATAACTTGGACTGGGGAAAAAAAATTAGTTTTGTAAATGAGGTATTTATGTAAGAAAAAGTCTTGATGCGCAGAGCTGTTCTGGATTCCACAGATTCCCAGCTCCTCAAGCAGGCGTTGTCACAGACCATAGCAACTCCAGAGGAGTCATGCCACAGATATGTAAGCGTAGGGTCCCAAAGTACACATTAATGAAACCATTATCTTGTCAATGATATGGAGTGTAGAGCTACCTTCAGCAGAGGTTACTATGATTTTTCATAAAAGAACAGGGAATTGAGTGACATTTTTATTATTTAACTTCACATCACCATTAAAAAGTAAAAAGAAGAAGCCAGAGGAAGGATAAAGTACAAAAAGCTATACATGAAAAATATTGTTCACCTCTGATGGAAACTATAGGCAGCTGGGAGAAAAGGATCTGGAGTTTGTTCAGTTCATGGCGTTGAAAGATTTTGATAGTGGCAGTTTAAAAGTTATCTGCTGCAGCAAAACTGGGTCTCAGAAATAAGTATAGCCATGATGGTATGATAGTTTTGGGCCGCTGACTTACTGCACGGACCCATGCGTATCAGCGAGAGTTAAAATCAAAGTAGAACCTCAGTTTTGAACTTCCTTTTTCTACAGCGTTTGAATCAGATCTTCAGTGTTTCATGTCTCGCCGCATGGGGTTGTAGGGGTCGCTTCTCGGGCCCCGTTGACCCCATGCAGATTTATTGTAGAATTGTTTCGGTGAAAACAGAGCTTTGATACGTCATGCAGGTTGCCTAGTGACTCCTGCAAAGTGCTGACCACCCCAAGTCTGAGAGAAGAGATAGCTACGCAGAGCTGAGCTCTATTATGGGTTATAAAGCTGGGACAGGTTTGAATGATAGAAGGAGTTCTGGCAGGCTGTTAGCATCAGCTGGGAAAATGGAGATGTTTATTAATAAGAACCTTGAACATGAAATGCATGATATGTGCCCCCTGTGCTAGGCCCATGATTAATAATATTAATTATGGGGAGTTCATTATAGTCTCATGGGGATGTGATACGTAATTCAGCCAGCGTTTCATTGTAAATTAGCATTAATGTCCACTTTAAGTACAGTAGCTATCTATAGCAAAGCAGAAGGAGCTGCAGTCAGTATGTACAATAACATCACCTTCTTATGAAATGATGGTAGACTTTTACCTCAAAGAATTATAGACCTATTAGCATTTCTCCTATGTTAAATCTTTGCTGTGGCTGGCAGTGCAATATCTGTTGCGACTAACCTACTGGTGCTATAAAAACTTTCTTCAGCTGTGTTAGAAGAGTCTAGCTCCTTGCTGATTTTAAAAAGAAACCAAATAATTTTAAAATCCAGTTGGAAGTAGTCTTGATTGCAGTTTCATTAGCAATTAAAAGAGCATGTAACCTAATGGTTTTTCCACCCCGGTCCAGAGAAATTATGCACAGTGGGCAGCTCTTCAGTTGGTGTAAACCATCAGCAATGTAATGAAAGCAATGAACCTTCACTGATTTGCACTGAGAATCTTGCCTGCTCCAAATTGTTTAAACATACGCCTTCCTAAGGCTATGTTTATTGTTAACTTGTTTAATAATGAAAAAATATTTCATCTTACTTGAAATTCCTTTTTCCTAGCTTGCCTTCCAGGAATCCCTGGTGAAACTGCCTCTCTCTGGCCTCAGCGTGTTCTGAACTGCACATGCTGATTCACTTACCTTCATACAAATGACCCTTATATACCAACACGGTTTCTTTTCATCCTCATGTAGTGTCTCAGAAACCAACAGATACTCAGAGCCACTGCCTTCCTGTGGTGGATCCTGTAAATGGCCGGGAGGACCATAGTGGTGGTGGCCCCAAATACGTGTGCTTTTAAGCAGCTGGGGATGCAGCTGGTGGCACTGTCGGAAAAATCATGCAGATGCCAGAAATTGGCCGAAGGACAGAAGTCTTCATTAAAAGACCATATGTATATTAAAATGCGTAGGTGTATAAATAGGGATCCAGTCAAAACAGAAAGAACAGGAGAGGGAGAGTACAAGAACCAGGGTCTTTTTTTCTTTTGGAGGAAGCTGCAAGATTGCTGAGTTATTTTTCTTATTTATTTGCTTGGATTGCAGCAAGTTTTAGAAATGCAAGGCTAGGAGGGGCCTCCTGGGTCATTGTGTCCAATCTTCTGCAATCACAAGTAACCATGTGCGAAACGTAGTTTGGGAGAGAGAGTTCAAGGATCACTTGCCTTATGTGCCAATACATACCAGGGGCCACAGAATACTTCCTCTCTGGAATTTATGACCTGTAGTGAAAGACGGGAAGTCATAGCTGTGCTGTGCCAAAGGAAGACAGGAAGAAAACTCAAGAGCATCACCAGCAGCTTAGGTCCTCCAAGTTTTCTGTTTGTGTACCTGGGAATTTGTTCAGTTTTGTTGAGTTGCCTACCCAAACCAAAGCCAGCTCAAGAGAATTGTAAATCAAAGCAGCTCTGCAAGTGTCTGTTCTAGAGAGCTGGGTAGCAGCCTGCAGCCATTTGGCACCAAAGGATGCAAGTCGGCAAGATCCAGCACCTGTTGGGCTCTAAACACTTTTCTTAGAATTCGCGCAGCTGACTGGCTCCTGGGGGAAAGGCAGCAGCTGCCGGGCAGCAGTGGTTAAATATAGGAAATGGAGAATGCCACATCCAACTGGAAAGGGAAAGAGGGAGACAGGAATCTAGCCGTAACGAAAATTCTTGGTGAAAAGGGCCCTCAGGTGTTCGAGAATCAGAGGCTTTTACACCCTCTGTTTTCTCTGTTGTCCGTGATGGCACCTACAGTAGCACACTACATCAGCCCCAGATAATGCCGGACACGTGGTTGGCATTGACTGTACTAATATGTGTCACTTCTGGAATGTTTTGGAGTAGCATGCAAGGACCCTGTCTCTCACTGCGAGTCATTTATAATTGCTGAGATGTGTTGTCCTTAATTTGACTTGATTCTTTGTAGCACTTTTAATAGCAAAAATGCTGTGAAAAGCTTAAATATGAAGCAATACAGCTTTAACACAGATGGAATTTGAAAAGGACATTCAACCTTCTCTAATCTTCTACTGAGATCAGCAAGTAAAGCAAAAGGAAGGACAACCTGAAAGATAATATTTTTCATTCTGATAATCTGCAGTACTTTAATTTCACCCAGGCATTTACAGGGCTCCTTTATTGAAGAGTCTGAGTGTTCCTTTTGCTTTAGCTGGAGGACTGTTAAAAAGGAACAAAAAAGCAAAACCCTTTGCTTAGCCACCTTTCAGGTGGTGCCAGACATCCTCGTAGAGAAAGGGAACAATGTGAAGTTGAGGAGGCTCAGCTACAGATTGGAAGATTATTCCTATTCTTCAGACAAACACAACAAAGGAAAGCAAGAGGAAAGAACGGGGAGGAAGAGAGAAACTCCTGTTTTGCTTTATTCTCATGCTGCACACGTCCGCAAGAGAGAGGCTCACGGCACACAGGTATGCCACAGCCTCTGGCCCTGGCTTACCTCTCCGTTCTGGGAGGACATCTGGCCAGCACACTCTCTTCTCCTCCCACCCTTTCTCCTTCACACTGGGCTGCGGCAGCTCAAGCTGGCTGAGCCTGTCGTGGAGATGATATCATGCAGTTAAATTAATTCCAAAGCTGGTCAAGCTTGGAATCAATTAGACAGGAGACAAAAAAGGAAGCTTGGAAAGAGAGAAAAACAGACCAGGTGTCAAACAGCATGCAAGGAGAGGGAATAGTGGGCATGGTCCTAAAGGTGGCTTAGGGTTCGCTTTAACACAGAGGATCTGCAGGTGAAAGCAGCATCACAACACTGCACAGATCACTTCTGTCTCCAACCATCCATACAGGGTTTCACTAACCGCCTCTCGGCCATACAATCAAGATAGCATCCAGAGTTCAAGAGGAGGGTGTTCCTTTCCATTTCAAGGACAACACTTGGATGGAAATAAAGATTACTCGGCTTACTGTACAGCAACCATCTCACTTTACGTTTGCCTCATTCCCTATGTCTTGACCTTTCTGTTGAGTGTAACCCAGGCCCAGGAATGGGCAATGCTGAGCAGGCATCATGCTCTCCGTTCACAACCTCCACATCTGCTGCAAGTTTGGGCCAATAAATCACAAATGTTGGAAGGAACGGACCACCTTCCTACCGTGTGTCCTGACAGCAGTTCCCACAGTGGGTGTCTGATCCTTGACTGAACCTCGAGGCACTGCCATATGTAAATAGTAGTAATCTCTGGTTTGTTGTTCCTCCAAAGGCGGATGTGCCTGCATGTGTCTGTCTGCTTGGAAGCTTAAATAAACCCAGTTGAGGTTTGTTTGCTTTTGCAAGCTTGATTCATCAGCTCGATTTCCAGAATGTGTAAAATATTTCCCAGTTGGTCAGAATGGCTATTTGTTATCTTTCTCCCAAGTTTGCCTTAGAGAAGACTTTTTAAAGATACATAGTTTTTAATCTTTTGATACCTTGGATGCTGGCCTGCATAATTGTAAAACAGCTGGCTTTTAACTCTCATATTTGTAATATTTTCCATTTTCTCCAGCATAATCATCTCAGAGACCCTGTGGGCAACATCAGAAAGAGTTAAATTACAGCTTTATATATTGAACCAGGTATAAGGAAAGGAACAAGGACTTTAGTAAATTAGAGTATTTTAGGAGCTTCTTTATGAAGCCACTCAGACAAACTTCAGTGTAATAATCCCTAGCAGGGCCATCAAAATTGCAGCCTCTACCAACTTTTACACCTTGCCTGCAAATTATCTTGGTTTATTTTGTACAGCTGCTCTGTTACACTGTTGTTACATTGTTTTTATTTACATACAAATACTTTACAGATAACATTTAGAACAAGAAAAGAAAAAGTAAAAGGTCACTGCACCAAGCAGTCTGTGATTTATGAGTGCCTCCCATGTCTTGCAGCCAGGAATGCGGCTTTTCACTAAAGCTGGTGGGACTATATCCTTCCTAAATTGCCATACCTGGTCAAAAGCATTTGCAGAGCCAGCCCCCACACTGTTAAGTGAGACTTCAACTACTTCAGCTACAGCAGGGAAAATTATGATTAGGTCCTTGAATCTGTTTCTAAGTGCTGGTCGTAGCTTTTCCACATATACTGTTAGCTCTTGGATAGCTCACCAACTGGTCTTCACCTGTCGTCAGTGGAGAAAGAGGCATTGCTAGAGGGCTGGCCATCTTTTCTGTTGATTGTAGAGTAGATTTTAGCAACTGGCTTGGGATAGGGGTGTGACGTTTGGATGCTGAGCTATAAGCCTGGTACTTCTTGCAGACTGCCTTGCAGGTCTTAAGTTTCCTCATTCATCTTATCGATAGTTAAGGGGAAGAGGTGGTTTATGGTTATTTCGGATTTCACGTTCTTCTTCCAAAATGCAAGGCTTGGGCTTCTGTATTTCTGTTAGAAGTTATCTGAACAGTTCAGAGGTCCCTCCCAACCTAAATTATTCTGTGGTTCTATGAGTCTAAATTTTTGAACAGTTCCTTAAAATTAAAATTAGGTAGGGAAAAGCATAACTTTCAACTAGTCACAGAGCTACTTTAAATCTCTTCTTTGAAAATTTCCCTTTGGCTGCTGTCTGAATTGTGCACAGTTTGCCCTCCAGGACCCGTTTGCTCTCTGTTGGCAAATCAGGTTCTTAGAGAGATGAAAAAAATGCTGGGAATATTTTTTTCTTGGGTCTTCTGCCCAGAACACAAATCTAATAGACACTCTCTTCTCATGTGCAAGCCCGTTAGACATCCTATATGTTCCCATCTGAGAAGCTGGTATGTTTGATGCTGAAGTCATATGTTGGGTGAATTAAGCCCCTCAGACCGCATCTACACTAAGTACATGAGATGAGTCCCCTGTACAGAGATCCAGCTGGCACAGAACAGCCAGCATCCTTGTTAAACTCACGTACTCATTAAGAGAGGGTGCCTGTGTGTAAATAGTCGGTTGGGAATGGTCCCTGTCCTGTTGGGAGAATGTTATTTGGCCCAGACCGAAACCACGTGAGTGGCAGAGACAACTGAGTTCTAGTGCAGGAGAGTATTCCCTGGCAATGTTGAAATTACTAGTACAGATGTATCCTCAGGGAGCCCATGCTTACAAACTCCTATTCTTGAGTTCCAAGTAAATGCGATCTTCCTTCCTCTCAGTGCATGCTTTTGTGGGTTGTTTCATTGGGTCATTTGCGGGGGGTTTTTTTGCTTTTCTCCCATACTCACTCTTAAAATGGTTTATTTTTTGTTCTGTTGCAAATTCTGCTTATTACCCCTTACTTTATAGAGTCTCTATGATGCTTTCCATCAAATCTTCCTGATTCATTAGGGCTAAGAATGACAGCATGCTGTTCCTTCAGCCCACATATGGACAGCGTCAGATGGACAACATCCTCTGTAATATCATCTGCCAGTAGAGAAGCTGAACCTTTAACTTCAAATCCTGGCTCTTTGCCCAAATTAAATAAATGACTGTATACTGACCGCCATCATTTCTGTGAATTAACCGCTAGAGGGAGGTATGGCAGACTTAGCTTATTTTATTTTTACAGACTTTGTACTGTACACAATTTTATATACTTTACACATCCAGTTTTTCTAGTCCTTCTCTTTTCCATAAACTAAAGCCAGTTTTCATAAAACCCTCACTTGTTGCATCCTTATCGGGGTATTGGTTATGGGCTGTTCATCACAGACACTGTCTCATGGCTTTGTTTTTATGAGGCATCTAGTAAACTGTCACTGTGCTTGCAAAATATATTGCGTTTTCACATGGTATGAAATAGTGGATTTTGTAGCTCATTTTAGTAGCCAGAATTCTCCAAACGTTCCTCCTCGGTAGTTTTAAGTGCAACAGAAGCAGGCAGTCAAACATTGCAATGGCATGTTATTTCATGTAAGAATTTTTTTTTTTCTGCTTTCAAAACTAAAAAACCACTGCCAGCAGTGGGAATTGATCAAACCGTAACATTTGTGTGTGACGCCCTAATAGATTCTATAATGCCGTTAGCTTGGCTTACAACATGGCAGCTAGACAGGCATATTAGCCGCATCCTTTTACATGCAGACCTTGCTGTTAAATCGTGTTTGGCTAATCTTCCCTTAGGGGAAATTGGATTTCGGCCCCTCTCCCACCTCGAAACCCACTGTAAGATGTAAAATTGGTTTTTAGAAGTCTCTTTTTCTCTAAGGCACTTTAATTGGCATAAGGTAGTTGCTCCTATAGAGAGACTATTGATTAGCATTTTTATTTTGCTATACTTTAAAGTACACCACTTTCAAAAGCATTTCATGAAATACCAAGGCAATAAACCTAGCAATAAAAGGCCAGAATGGGGACTGACTTGGCTTGCTTACTCCTACCTGTCTCATTTGTTTTATTTTTTTATTTTTAAAACTGGCAAATGGCTGAAGCTGTTTTTCATTCTCCTTCTCAGCATCCCTTTAATGAAACCCAAGCTGGACATGGGAATCGATGTCAAGTACACAGCAAGAATTGCCCAAGGGGTTGAGGGGACCGGAGTTTCAGGTAGCCTTGTCCAGTGCAGCATGTTCTTCAGTGCCCACATCAGGAAAAAAGCAGGCACAGCCTGTGCTTAGTCTTCCCCTCCTTTCCCATCACTAGGGTTGCTGATAGTACTGTGACACCAACCCTGAGGAAGTGGGACAAAGTCATTAGAGAAAATGCATTTGGAGGAGTTTTCTACAAGAAAATATGCATGCGTCTTAACATCTCATTCGATTTTTCCAGCATACTTTATTAGACTTTTTAAAAAGTCTTTAATGCATTATTTTATCTTTGTAGAGATGTTAAAATGCCTCTTTTAGTCCTCCACACCTATTTTCAGCATGAGTACATTGGTGACCACTCTCAGGGCTTTGTTCCTTTGGGCTTTCTTTGTTCCCAGAAATTAAATAAGTTACAATTTTAAATGTGACAGTCTCTGAAGTTGAGTCTGTCTCACGTCTGTGTCAGACTCAGTTTTCTCTTAGTTAATGGGTTACTGACAGCCTGAAGTCAGAAGTTATATGTGTTCTAGCTGCAGAGCATGTCCTGAATGCCAAGTTTTTTCAATTTATCTTTTGTCTTCTACTGCCTATCATATCCCAAAAGCAAAAATAACAACTTGGACTGTTTCTGTTTGCCGGCACCAGTGAAAATAAAATTTTAAGTATGTAGATGGCAACACTATGTGTTTGGAAACTTGTATATTCAATAAAGTAAATACTCAAGTTGCCAGAGCTTTGTAGAAGTAGAGTACATGAGTACTCAAGAGCAAAAATGTTGAGTGAAAACAACTTGGTGATCCCAGTCCAATCTTGTTACATTACTTATCATCAAAATCCAGGGCTTGGAGGCAGAATAATTTTGACCTAAGACGAAGCATTCGTGTATTTACTCTGTGCTTTCTTTTGTAGAAACCATTATGGGGGTACATTGCTTTGCCTGGATCTTGTGTCTAATGGTACTTTGCATCCATCTATGCCACTGAGACAGATTTAATTTTAGAATGTTTCAGAAGCGCCTTTTCACCAATCAGGCATTAGCTGTACGAAATCACCATGAACTGCTTTGCTTTCTCAGCATGGCTCGGCTTTATCCTCAGTCAATAGACATCTTATCAATCCTTGTTCAAAGACATTCTCTTGCTTCCCCTGGGCTAGTGCTGGTGATAGATAAAAAGTCTGCAAGCTTGGGTTGTGATTTGTTAGTCCCAAGTTATTTGAGGCAAATGGATAATAAACAAATTTTGAAAGTCCACCCAGTTCATTAAAACTTGAAGCAGTCATTTGAAAGTGTGGTGGGGTTTCAGAGGGCTCTCAGCTTCACAGCAGGGCCCATGATGATGCATGTACAAACCAAAATGTAATATAAAGTACACTTCTTTCATCTTCACAAAGAGGTTTTATCATACAGCCTTAAAGACCTTTAGATCTTTCTACATCTGAAAGGAAGATCCAGCATCTCTTGGAATTTCTCAGTATAGATTCAGAACCCCTTTAGTGACTGTTCCTTTGAATCTCTGGGTTAACTCTCATTTTTGTTTTGTATTAAAGTTTCTCTTTTTGTTACCTTTATACTTACAAGGGTCATTAGAGAATTATCCCTAAACTTCAGAATATTAGCAGTTTCTGACAGCTCCTGCTATTTCCCTTCCTATGGTTAACTTGAATTTTCACTTGAACCAAAAAATAATTCTTATCATTACTTTATCTCAATTCTAAAAATTTCCCTGAAGAACATCTTCAGTTTTCTTTAGCGTCAGTGTGATAGTCTTCCACCTCATATCAGAGAAATGAAAGGTTTCATAAGAACAATTTTTCCTTGTTCCATAGCTGCAGAATGTTCTTAATATTAACAAGGAACAAAGCAGTTTCTTTTAGAAGCAAATCCATTGGTACTTCTGTAGCAATTAGATATTATTAGAAAATAACTTCATTTTTTACGGATTTCTCTATGGGTACATGGGAAAAACATAAGCAAAGCTTCTTCTTTAATGAACATAAAGTATAAATGTTCTGCGATTAAGATATATTCTGTGAATAACTAATTGTAATCTGTGCATATACCCAGACAGCTTTCTTTCCCTATCCACTAAGCTTTCAAGACAGCCATTAGTCTAAAATAAACAGCCATTTCCAAGTGGGAAAGTTACAAAGAACTTTTGAGAAGGCTGAGCCATCTGAGGATGCTCCAGTACGAGAAGGCAAACCTTAAAGCATTTAAAACACAGAGAGGTTTACTCTCATGGGTCAACATGCTAAGGACATAAGAGAAAATGAATGTGTACCAGCAGTGGTATTAGCATTTATTATAGTAATGCAGTGACTGGAAAAGTACAGATAAATGGTGAAATGTGATACATCTGTCATCCGTTTTAGCCCATTAGATTCTTAGAAATCCAGATATACTGTCATGGAGAGACTGTTCTGCTGCTGCCTTAGTTTGCCTCATTACTGTGGATGAAAAGCTTCTATAGGCAGATTTCTCAAATGTTACCGGTCTTGGATGCCTGCTGTAGGGCCTAGGATAAGAAAATTCCCCCAACCTGAAGAAGGTTCCTGAAGCACAGCAGCAGAGGAGTACCAGGACATTTCCTGAATTCATTTGGAGGGTTCTGACAGTGGATTGCTCCTCCTCCTCCTCCTCCTCCTCCTCCTCCTTCTTCCCCTTCTTCTCCTTCCATACCATCAGTCTTACTTTGGTAGAACCCATCATGCTGCCTCCTACAAAGAGATTTGGAAGACATAGCTCTCAGATTACAGTTTCCATGTCAGTGTTCATCAAAGGTTGCAATAAAAGTCACCAGAAATAGACTAATGGGGGCAGGTTTCTGGAGGGCCCCAGTCTGTGAGGATACCAGAGGCTCAGGAATGCCAGGGGGATATAAGCAGATCACAAAGAAGCGATAGGAACGCATAACACTAGACATTCAGCTGGGTGAATAAATATACTGTCTCTCTGCCAAATTATTTATGGTTAGTGAAACAAAGGGAATGTTTTAATGGATAAATTATGTTATAAGGCTTAGAACTATTAAAGTCCTACCTAACTGTGCAGGTGATGTCATTTATGACTCTAAGAGGTGGAGAGAAAAACTACAGACACAAATGTTTTTCTTTCTGAAGGAAGCAAGGTGTGTATGGGTATGAGTCTCAGAAACAGATATGCGCAAAAATGTATGCATGATTTAGAGCAATTATGTATGTAAACTTGATAGTAATGCATTTGACAGATGACTAGAGACCTAAGGGGTCACTTGCATATGCAAAATTATCCATTGATTCTTTGGACCCAGTTTTCACACTATGATGTGACCAGATTAACTCCCACCCCTGTGGAATTCAGATTCTTAGAGGATACTGTAGGGTTTTTCTCCCATCTCTTTAAACAAACATTCTTTTTCATCAACCTGTTTTAAACATAAAAATGTAAAGGAGAGTAAAAATAGTAAAAATGAAACAGTGCTCTGAGCTGCCTGCCTTGCCATCATGTCTTGTACAGTAGTTAGATCTGATTTTTAGAAAAAAGTGGAAGAAATTCTGCAGGAGGCACTTGTAGGACCTCTCCTAAGCTTATATAGCTCATTGTTTTAATTTGAAATCTCGTTCTATTAATATTTCATAATTTCAAAGTAGAAAGAAATCCGCATGGCAGAAGGATGAGAATAAAAGGGGTTTCTCCTTGTTTACCTTTTATCCAAGGTAGCTGGACAGGTAAGTAGAGTTTCTGTGGAAGTAGGGAGGATTTGGTTGATGTTTTACAAAGGTTTTCTATGTTATTGTCACTTCAGCATGTTCACTTTCATCCAAAATCATTTCAGTTTGTATTGAGAACTGAAAGAGATTTCCAAGACTTCTGTAAGGGGTCTGAAGCTCATATGGTTGCAGTATTTTGGTATCAGTGGGTCTCACCATTGTTCCACTATTTTTTAATTTGATTAGCCCATATAAGCCAAATTTTGCAAAGGGTTCCTGTTCTCAAAGACTGTAATTTTTCTCCCAATTTCATTAAATACCTAATGAGTAGAGAAGAGAGACTTCTACATTGCCTCCACTGATGAAATGTGGAACATCTCAGGAGCATTAGGAAGGACTCACTTTTTCTGTCAGAGCTCAGTCTTCCTGACAACCAGAAAATGCAACCACAAGACTCCCTCCCTAGGAAACCATCCTTGCATGCTCACAGACTTACTTGGTTTTCTTGGATGAGTGTCAGGTGGCCAAATGTTGCTCCCCCCTGCATTATGCTGATATAACTGAGTGAAGCCTTTGGCTTGTTGACTGATAAGCATAAAAAATACAATTAATTGCAGGGTTCAGAGAAATCTCAGCTAAGGAAGCTTCTTAGAGCAATGCAGCTACTTAAGTATCTGCAGAGGAAATATTTTACCGTTGTACGGGCTGTCAGATCCTTAGGTGGCAAACGGTATGACAGGGCTGACCCTGTGCATGGCCCCAACACGCTCGCTGGCTGGAACAGGTCCCTTCCCACTCATTCCCCCACCCTTTAGACAAGGAGGCCAAGACACAAAGTTGTGGTGACTTGCTAAGGTTCACAGAGCATATCTGTCACACAGCTTTGAATCACAGCGCTTGGTCTCGGCAATCTGCTCCTCTCTTCTGAAATGAGAGTAACACATGCTAACACACATACTCATTTAGTTCCCAGTCCCTAATGTTGATCTACCAACAGGGTTTCAATTTCTCCTGCCCGTTATTTCCACACATGCTCTTTTTTTCCCACATATAGGAGAGAGTCATGCACCAGCACAGTTCTGCATCAAACCCTGAATAGCTCTGCATGTGTTCAACTTGACATGTGGGAGTTCTGCAAGGGATGTATGTTTATGGAGGATTAGGGACTTGAAGTAGGTGGCACTTCATGATTTCACTGACCAAATGATTCAAGCTGCCTTTGCAAATTACCCATCGGCACCATACTGTATTTGTCTGGAGGTTGCACTAGTTTGAGTGGTCTTGAATGTGGAATGAGTTCTTGTTATCCTGACTCTGAAATTGTTTTCTCTGAGGTTTGATACCACAGTTTCTGCTGGTCTGTGATGCTAGTGTATTATGTTGTTATCGTGTGTTTATATTCTTATCCTAAAACCACAATAAATAAAAAATCTGCAGTGTAGAGAATGAGGACAAGTCGGACAAGCCTGCCTGCTAAATTACTTTCCATTCCTGTGGTGGTTTCTCTGTGATTCGATTAAAAGAGGTTGTCAGTGTATGCTCATCCTGTAACTGCCTACCCTGTCCCCTGGCTAGGTATAAATAAAGACTTGGCAGGTTCTAGTACAGCATCTTGTTTAACCTCTACAAGTACCAATATTTACTCAGAAATTTCAAACAATGCATTCAGCTTTCTCTTACTGGAGGGCAACAGGAGTACAAAGTGGCCAGTCATGTCCATGGCATGTCTGCTCTCCCCGTGGGGTTTTCCTTTTGTTATCTCTTGGCTGTCTCCTTTTGTTTAACGTAAGAACTGAATTATGAACTGCTCAGGAATTCCAGACCCATTACCGCAGTCTGCTTTGCGGAAAGCTCTCTTTTAGGTATTCAGTGATTGCCTTTCTCTTACCCCGTGGAACAGAGCTAGAAATGAGACATTTGCCATTCCGTATTTTCCAGCACTTGAGTATCGTGATAGCCACACTTGCAGATATACAGAGTTGTGTCCACGCTTTCATTATGCAAACGCTTTTCTCTGGTTCTAACTTTTTTGCCGTTGCTGTTGTTGAGAGCGCAATGGATTTAATCACGTATATGGCTAAAACAGTGTAGAAGAAAAAGCTTGGAAATTTTGCATATTAAAAACAAAATTAACTTATTAAATTTAAATAATAATAGTAATGCACTGTATTTCCCCAAATTTTCTCATTACAGAAAAGGATTAAAATCCCTGCAAGGGAATGTGAATGGGGTTGTTTTCCAAGAAGTGCATTTTTGCTCAAAGGAAAAAAATCTTCACCTCTGAAACAGTCTTTATCAGGCAGCCTGGAATGAAAATACACAACTTAACAAAGCCACTGAGTATACAGCAGCAAAAAAAAGAGATTATAGTACCTCTGCATAGTCTAGATATTGAAGCAGACCCTTCTGCCCATTCCTTTGCTCCCTGAATCCCTAGAGCCTTCCCCCTGCTTTCACCATGACACTTCTGCAATCTCTTTGAGCTGCTATGGCTTCCTACCAGCCTCAGTCTGTCTCATTGCTTCCCTCCAGCCCTGGCACTGCAGTCCACTCTGCTTGCTTTTATTTTCTTTTACCCCGACCATTGTCTGGCACCCCTGTCCCCAGAGGGGCTTAGGCACTAGCATGCCAATGTGCCAGAGTCAGGCTCTTGGTTCCGGGCTGGAGTTAGCAGTTCTGAGCTGGGCTTTAAGAACAGAGATCGCAAGGGCAGCTGGCACAGCAGGGCATCACACATAGGACAGGTAACGGGAGAGAACAAAAAAATTGGTACATCTAAAATCTCACCTCTTTTGAAGACCTGGCTTCCTTTTGGAAACTTGGATTCACACCCTCAAATTACATCATTTCTACAACGGGATTACAGTGTTGGTGGATAAGGGAAGAACAACTGGTGTCCTCTACGTCGACTTGTGCAAAGCATTTGGCACTGTCCCGCATGACATCCTTGTCTCTAAATTGGATTTGACGGATGGACCACTTGGTGGATAAGGAATTGGCTGGATAGCCGCACTCAAAGGGTTGCAGTCAACAACTCGATGTCAAAGTGGAGACCAGTGACAAGTGGGGTTCCTCAGGGGTTGGTATTGGGACCAGCACTGTTTAACATCTTTGTTGGCGACATGGACAGTGGGACTGAGTGCACCCTCAGCAAGTTTGCCAACGACACCAAGTTGTGTGGTGCGATTGACGTGCTGGAGGGAAGGGATGCCATCCAGAGGGACCTTGACAGGCTGGAGAGGTGGGCCCATGCCAACCTCATGAAGTTCAACAAGGCCAAGTGCAAGGTCATGCACATGGGTCGGGGCAATCCCAAGCACAAATATAGGCTGGGCAGAGAATGGATTGAGAGCAGCCCTGAGGAGAAGGACTTGGGGGTGTTGGTTGATGAGAAGCGCAACATGACCTGGCAATGTGCACTTGCTTTGATGCCCTCTTTGGAGCTTTTGGACACTGAATACCTGTTTTGTAGAAAACAGATGTTATAAGAAAGCTGTAGCCCCAGGACATCCCTCACGGGAAAAGCAAATGGGAGGGTTGCACAGCTGACAGCAAAGGCAAAAAGCACAGGGCTTGGTTTAACTGCGGATCATAAGGGGTCTTCTGGAGCAGTGAGGCAAGAAGGCAGGAAATTCAGAGATGTGGGACAGTATCTGGTTGTGGGGAAGCAGCAGTCACTCCAGCCGATGGGCCTTTCCACTGGCCATCTAGGGACCTAACAATGCTTAGGTGTACATCTAGGCATCCTGATTCTGCTGGTTACCATTAATGGTTGTGACTGTGGTGCCATTTCACTTTTTAACCTCACTAATGATCTGACCCCCCAGTTCATGTTATGCTGTGTGCTGGATGTGCATCTAGTTAAGTCCCCTTGTCGTAAATCAGGCTGACAGGACAATCTGCGAGGAGTCTGGAAATCACTTTCCTGCTCTTTTGTCTGAACTTCTTGGTGAGACTCAGTATGTGTTCAAGAAAGATTTGATGGAAAGGCTAAGGTTATCATTCCTTGAAGATGAAGAAGGCTCCTAGGTGACTGGCTGAGATCCTGTAGGACTGACAATTTTGAGGCGAAGATTTACTTTAATTATATATATTGTATAATTAATGTAACATGAGATATGTCTATATAATTAATAATGTTAGGGTGTCTGAAGTCTTGTATAACTTAATAAATAACCCAAATTAATAAATAAAACAAACACATGGGGCTACTCATAAAGAGAACTGCAAAGCAACACAAGGAAGGGGCTGCAGCTTTCTGGACATGCAGTTGGAAGAATCAGATTTTATGAATTCCCTGCAAAATGCCCTGGCTTTCCATTTGGTCGTAGGGGTGAGTTAAGACATTCATACTGATCTGTGATGCCCTACGTGATTTGTGATCTGCAGGTCTAAAGGAGACCTTTCTTTTATGTGTGGGCATAACAGCCGAAATTAGGGGAAACATCTCCGGTGAAGATTTTGGAGGTAAAAAACTGGCATATTGGAGGTTGCCTCAACCATTGCCTTCTGGAATATATCAGCTGGAAATGAGATCAAAATGTCACGTCCCTGCTTGATGGGGTTTCACTTGGGCTGATTTCAGGTCCTAGCTGTTAAAATGGGTCTGGTACAAAGCTTGTTGAACAACTGCACGGCAATCAGAGAACAACTATAGAGCAATTTGTGAAATACAGCCTGATCTGCATACTTTCTGCTAAATGGTCTTTTATAGTTTAAGGCTCAAAATCTGTTCATGATATATAATACAGAACCTAGATATATAAATGAGTAAATCCACAATATCATTGCCTTTATTCCACAGAGTATCAGTCTTGCCCTGGCTACTTTCAAGCTCTGTTTCTAAATCAAATGGATGAAATATCTTCCAGCTTTCTTGGGATATTATTGTTGCTACTGAAGAAACTGTCCTGCTCACACTGGCAAAGCAAAGAGGAAGAAGGTTTTACAGGTGCTGCTAGACCCTTATGAATGTCTGTGTGTTCTCCCACATAAGGCTGAATTAGGGGAGAATCAAAGGGAATATTCAGTGTCATAAATAGCTAGTCATAGGAAGCTGTGCAAAATTAAGATTCAGAAAGGATGGCTACTTCACAACAGTGAACGAAGGTCCTCCAGCTAGACCTTCTTACCTAAAGAAAAGAGAAAGATTCACCTCCAGTGCCCCTAAACCAAAAAGATGTCAGGAGCAAGTAAGCAAAAATATATTTAAAACCAAGGGGAGAGGTTTACATGGGAGGTGGGGTGTTGAAGGGGACCACAAGGTTGCAAAAGACCTTTGCTAAGTGGAGCAAGCGGAAAAAAAAATAGATATAGCCTCTTAAATCTGCAGTGAGTCACCACAGGTCATGTTTTATGGGGTTCTATTGCATGTTTCATGTGTACCTTGGAGAATAAAACCATATGCATCTGATTAGATTACTTAGTACTGGGAGTGTAAGGTAAGAGCACAAATTGAATGCAATTATTTTAAAAGGAAATTATATTCCTGCTGCTTTCTGTCTGTCTGCTGTCCTCTATCTTTTTCTTTTTATTGTCTCTTTTATCTTGGTTCTAAGATGGCTTTCACACCATATCTACCTTGCAATCCCCTGGTTTGTATGAAGGCAATTCACAGCTCAGTGCATTGCCTGTCTTCTCTGATTGTTTACAACTGGTTTATTAACCAGGCTTTGTCTTGGACTATCTTTGCTTCATCAGGAGGGAGGGGGAGAGCCCAGTTGTTCATTTTGCATTAAGCGTGTGTGCTGATGTGGAAATATCCAACCATACCCCTCAGCGGAGATATCTGTGTTAAAATGAAACCAACTTTTATAGGAAAAAAATTAATTTATTACCAATGCAAGGTTATTACTTGGACCATATAATCCAGTGTAAGTATGTGATATTGCCTCCACCTAAGAGTCCTGTATTCCTGATTAAAAAGTGCCAGAGGGGAGTATATGCCTTGCAACCACTTATCTGCCCCGTTTTCAATTTCACCTGCTACAATATTCCATTTGAACTCTTTCTAAGAATTTTCCAGCTGAAGTGAAATATTTGACTTTCACATTGGGCTGCAGTTTTGGGGTGAGAGGGCAGGGGCTTGAGAAATTTCTTCCTTTTCCCCACTGCCTTCCTGTTCCTTCCCCTAGAAATATGTTGCCATAAGTGCCTTTGGCAAAATAGTGATTAGCTATAATGAAGATCTGTCTGAGAGAGATTACTGCCTTTATGAGGTGGCATTTTTCAATGTGACTGTGCCTGTACCTTCCAGGCAGTTTGCTTTCTCTGTCCACAATTATATTTATTTATTTTGTTCTATAGTTTTAAATACTGAGGCTAGGCCAGGCTGATTTATTCATATTATTGTATTGAACCACACATTCTAACATTATATATTACCATCTTTTCCCTCTGCAATATTGAACCCATGTATAACTATCCACTTGCTCCCCAGATTCCCAAGAAGAGACTTACACTTTGCAGCAAGATTGAAAAACTATGTTGAGAGACTTATCTAGTCTAATGATTTTCGCATCTCCTCTGGGCTCCAGACCTGTTTACTGGGGTAAGATTCATCTCACCTTACTCCAGGCAGTTTACAGGGCAGATGTTGACTTTTGAGGTAGTTGTCATGGGCTCTTTTTCCAGTCAGTGGAGATCTAGACAAGAGCATTAAGGGAGACTGGGGCAATTAATCTGATCCTCAAAATGTGAATTGTGCATGTGATTCCATTGGCTCTGTTGACTACATCTCCGCTCTCGGTTGAGAGCGCCATGACTGGCCCAGATAGAGATGTTTACACCAAGTCGGATGGAACCCAGCCTTTATGTCCTACTAAAATCTCAGCCTGTAACTCTGCAGATGTCTTACCATCAGCTCAAGATCCTTTTACTCAAACCCAGTTATTTACTACCTTCTTTACTCAGTTGGTGTGAGCAACAATATCATCTCACCTGCCCTCTCCAGGTATTGTGTTCAACATGTATGACTCCTTCCTCACAGCCAGGTTGAATGCCCAAGTCTTGCAGCCTTTCCTGCCTTTCCATGATACAGGCTTTCCAGGTCATTCTAATGGCCAAAGCTCTTTTCCCATCTCTTTTCATCTCATACCTCAGCCACTAGAGCTTCATTTTCTTTGGGTTTGACACGACCAGGCCTGTTCCTTTCAGAGCTTTCAAGGAAGCTACTGGAAAGACTGTAGACTGTCTTCAGGTTGCCCAACTTTATTAATCTCTCTATTGCCCTCATTTATTCTGCTTCATCAAACATGTTACCTGTATTCACATTAAAGGTCCTTAAAAGTCTATGCCGTTCCTGCCTACCAATTTTTAGTCACTGCTTTTAACTACTGAAGAAGCCGCTGTGCTCAGACATTGTACCTGAGACGTCCTATCTGCGTAGGAGACCATCTCTTTCCTCTTCAACTCAGCACTTTCTTTTCCCATGCTGCTCCTTACACTGGGGAAGTATGCCTATGAACATCTCTAAAAGCACCACATAGTTCTCCTTCCAGTCAATCTGGAAAACTCTCCTCCTCGTGTTTAGCATGTGCTCATAGGTAGCTCCAGGAGATCTGTGCTTAGACACAAGCTGCCTCACCATTGGGACACCTCCATGTCCATGGCTAACGCGCACATCGGGATGTTTGAGCTGCCTGTCCACTTGGAAGAGTAGCATCATCATGATTTCTCCCCTTGAGCCAGACAGCATTTTGGCCGTATGCAGCAGTCCTTATCTACACTTCCATTTTGACTGAAGCCCTGTAGGAACCTATTACAAGCTCGGTGTTCACGTTTCCTGTTGCTTGAACAAGCTTTATTCTGACTTGTATTGCCTTTCCCCTTCCCAGTGCTCACCTGTTCATTTTCTGAAGCTGCACTTCTCCCCGCCACCACACACTCATACCCACACACACTGCAAAAATAAGGAGAAATAATTTACTTTTTCTTTCAAAACATGGGTACACACAGGATTGACCACTTCTTCACCTTTTGAGTATTGCTTTGTTAACATCATTTTCAATAGAAGTCTTTATCTGTGCTTTTACAGGTCTAGCCTTTTTAACCTTCTGCAGTGTGTTCTTAGAGTTCATGATTTTAACCAGATCCATTATTATCTAAATACTGGGGAAGCAGGCAGGGGAGGGAAGAGCGAACGACAAGTGACTCCGTAAAGTGCTGTTCTTGGTAGCTCTTTACAATATACATTAGGAACAGCAGGGAGAACAGCTTTCATAGTAGATCTGAGCCTGTTAAAAAGAAGTTATGGTGCATAGTCTCAAAAAAAAAGGAGCTGGTTCCTATCTGTCACCATCGGTCTTGGCATTTCATGTTTGCATACGGCAATCCTGTTGTGCATAGTCTAGACAGAGCAGTGTCAGGTTTGCCCCGCTGCTTTACAGTCATGCTGGCTATAGTTTGCTCATGAACAAGATCTCTTTAGGTGTTTTGGGATGCACAAGGCTTAAGATCTTAAAATGCTGCTCTCTAGAGTGTATGTTCCTATTAATGGGCCCATAAAGATCCCCTTATTTATTATTGTTTAATTATATGCAACCTGTTGCTGCAAAATAGCTGTGCATAATTGCTATGTACTTCTGTGCTGGCTTGCGTGTACGTTTATTTAAAAGATACATTTTGGGTTTAGTGAATTCTGTGTTAGTGATTGTTCAAAGTGACTTTATTTTCCATTGTCTTTTCTCTAAATGTTCTTTTGATATTTAGAGTGTTAGTGATGATATTATTACATTGCTGTTAGCTATTGAATGAATGATTGCTGTTGTATTCTGAATGTGCTGATGCTGAAAATCTGTGATATAAATAAACTTCCTCTGGTAACATCATTATAATAGCACAAGCAGCAGAAATTTATGGAAAGAACAGATTAAATGCTTAGACTTAAATTCTTCAGCGTGCAACTCTGCTTAAACTGCTGTGTCTGAATTTTGGGTTGCTGAATCAGGTGGAAAAAATCAAACTGACACATCGCTTGTCTGTGCATTTTTACTATGATATATTATGTTACTAAAAGAAAAAGCTCAAAAGCTACCATTGATAATCCTGGCTAAAACTTGGAACATAAATTATTAAGATCTGTAGTTTCTTTTCAGAGTGGCCTGGGACTTAATGCATATATCACAGCAAGGAAATGTAACATCAATATGTACTTATGCATTATAACATGAGACATTTTTATGTATGTAATAAAGCATTCACTATGTAACTGTTTATCTAAGCAACAGATAGGAAGGTTGAGAAATTCACACAGTTAATCATATTTATTTAACTAATTAACAACTAATAGCATTAATCATAAAATGCATGAACATTTGAAAAGTAATTTATTACTGGATATGAAAACTATTCTCAAACTTGCTTTCCAAAGTATATTTTGTTTATTTATATTCATAAAATCTTCCAAGATACCCAGTCTCAGTATTTCACTTACTTATCCTATAAACTGAAAATGCAGGATACAAAGTACCATATCAAGAATTCATATACTCATAGAATGGGTTGGGTTGGAAGGGCCCAAAAAGGTCATCTAGTTCCAACCCCCTGCCATGGGCAGGGACACCTTCCACTAGACCAGGTTGCTCAAAGCCCCATCCAACCTGGCCTTGAACACTGCCAGGGATGGGGCAGCCACAGCCTCTCTGGGCAACCTGTTCCAGTGCCTCACCACCCTCACAGTGAAGAACTTCTTCCTTACATCTAACCTAAATTTACCCTCTTTCAGTTTCAAGCCATTACCCCTTGGCCTCTCACTACACGCCCTTGTAAAAAGTCCCTCTCCAGCTTTCTTGTCGGCCCCCTTCAGGTACTGGAAGGCTGCTGCAAGGTCTCCCCGGAGCCTTGTCTTCTGTAGGCTGAACAACCCCAAGTCTCTCAGCCTGTCTTCATAGGAGAGGTGCTCCAGCCCCCTGATCATCTTTGTGGCCCTTCTCTGGACCCGCTCCAACAGGTCCATGTCTTTCTTACACTGGGGCCCCCAGAGCTGAAGGCAGTACTCCAAGTGGGGTCTCACGAGAGTGGAGTAGAGGGGGAGAATCACCTCTCTTGACCTTCTAGCCACATGTCTTTTGATGCAGCCCAGGATGCAATTGGCTTTCTGGGCTGCAAGCGCACATTGCTGGCTCATATGCAGTTTTTCATCCACCCCAAGTCCTTCTCCTCGGGGTTGCTCTCAATCCACTCATCACCCAGTCTGTATTTGTGCTTGGGATTGCCCCGACCCATGTGCAGGACCTTGCACTTGGCCTTGTTGAACTTGATGAGGTTTGCACGGGCTCACCTCTTAAGCCTGTCAAGGTCCGTCAGTTTACCAGAGATACATACAACTCCACTAACCATCTCCAATTATCTTGTGTAATCACTTCTAGGCGAGGGAAATGAGACTCCCAAAGTCAGTGTTGCTTATCTCCAAATTGCTGTAGTCACCTACACTTTGTGCAGAGCTTCAGGATTTCCCAGACATGGGTTGAAAGGTAATATTATAATTATGCAATAAGATTAGTGCACTGGTCCCCAACCTTTGCTGCCCTTGGCAGCAATACTGAGCAAGGAATCTTGTACAGTGGGATCATAATTTGTCCTCCCTGTCAGCCTTAAATCTTAACTCCTTAATTCCCTGTAGCTGGGAGCAATGCTGTCCATTAACAACCTGTTGGGAATTAGTGAAAAAGCTGAAGACATCACCAACGTCTAGGTTTCTAATTCAGTAGGTTTGTTCTCTTCCTTTCGATAACTTTTTTATTACAAGTTTAATAGTGCCCAGTGAGACTCACTAATAAATGAATAAGTGTTCATTTCCTGCACAGGTTTTGTCAAATTTGCCCTATTATCTCCCAGGTTCAGACTAAGAGCAATAGAGTGACAAGGCTCATCTTTGAAAATTGAGGAAAGGGAGATGTGTCTCTCTGGGGGAAGAGCAGGAAGACATGAATAAAGGCAAACTTAAAGCACAGAACTGAAAAATAAAACCACGTTTTACCTATATTTTTCAAATGTTTATTTGTAACTATGTTTAAATTAATCGAAGTAAATGACTGAACTCAGCGGGTATGCAAAAGCTGAAATACATAATCACTCACAGAAAGCGTTACAGCAACACATTAGCAGTGCTGTGGAGATGACTGTGTGGGAGGCATTTTCATACCAAATCCTTTTTTTTTTAGTTATTTATAATTGTTTCAGGAAAAAAAATACTTCCCCTCAGGGTTTTGGACTGGAAGAGCGGGTGCTTGCTTTCTTTGCAGTGGTGCATTTTCAAATTGGCCATGTTCTCTATGGCCATTTTAGGATTATCATACTGTGGTACAACTGGTTTACAACAGCTGAATTTTTTTCCAAATGTGGCTTGTCTGGTTTGGGGTTCATTTTTGATGAGCTGAGTGTTAAGTTTATTGCAGAAGGGAAAGCTTTCAGTCAGTAACTCCAAACTGACTTGGACCTTACTCCTGCAGTGATTTATGCATATATTTAACGTGTCCTGTAGAGCAGCCAATGGGCCTGAAGTCTGTGCTTTATGGTACTGCCTTCCTTTGGAAACTGGAGAGAGATCTGTTGATGGGAAGCTTTAGCAAAGAGTAGCCACGATTAACAGTAACTTTAAGTGCTCACTTAAAGTGGGCTGCAAAGCACACGATTAAACAGGTTTGAGTCTCATAATACTGGGAAACTGTTCCAAATATTCAGAAATTACCTGGGCTTAAACCTCGTATAGATGCTGTTAGAGCTGAAGAAATTAAATGTAAAAATAATGACGCTGTATATTTGTATGCATATGCACAATTTGGTATTGGATCATTTCAACATTGCACTCAAATTCTGAACATAAGTTACATTTCTCTTCTACACACAGTGAACAAAACTGCAGTTCAGCCATATTATGATCTAAGGATATACTAATATATTGCAATCTGTATACTCAAAATGGTCATTTTAGCTTGCAAGTATTTGTGCATTTGAAATTATGCGTACGATCATATAGATAAAGCCTATAAAATTATAAAATATTGTAGTCCAATTGGATTATAAGAATTATAAGATTATTTCAAAAGTATATATGCTTTTGTAAACTAATCTGGATACCTAGTTTAATAGATAATAGCATCCTTTTCTCAATTTTTGTGGTGGGGGAGCGGGAGGAGAAAGGGGGAAGGTTTTCATCCCTCCTATAGAATACTGTAAAGAGATTTTAAAGGAGGAATTTTAAATTATATAGAAAGGTTATGATTTTCTCTGAAGTCATATGGAACTCAGCACGAAGTGCTGATGACTTATTTTCATGTAAATTCTTCATCTTGATGTAATTCATATGGCATCAGCACTGATAAGTAATCAGACCTTTCTGATAAAATCTAAAGCACAGAAGAATAAATGAATGCCATGCGGTTAACTCTTAACTGTAAAACCATAATACAGCATTGGTTTCAACCGTGTAATCCATAAAATATATTAAAAAACACGTAAACCAGAGTGACCGCAGTAAATGTGATCCTGACAGTAGCTCATGGTACTGTACGACACAGTATTGCACTGCGCAGGTTGCTGTGGGACACAGTCCACTGCAGCCATCCGAGGCTGCCTTTAAGCTTTCTAAGCTTCTGCATGGCATGCTGACCTCAGTCATGGGGCAGCGGTGTATTTTAATATCTAATTAAAGTTTTGCATACAACTAGGCTTATGGACACCCTCCTCACTCAGAGTTGAGGATTCTTTGTTCAGATCCCAAATGAATTTTGTTTGTGTATCAGTGTTTTCTGCTAGCTGGGGACAAAGACATATTAATACTTATTCAGTCTTTTGTAATATCCTTTGCAATCTTCAAATTAAGGTGCCGTGTAAGTATATTGTAGTGTTGTCGGTTGTTCTTGTTATTAATCCTGAAATAATAAAATGTGTATTAGATAGAATCAGGGTAGCTCAATGGTATATTGCAGGCTATAAGCTTTCATTAACAGCTACAAGAAATTTTTTGTTAACTCAGTCAGGGAGGGAGAGGAGCTGGAGGGAGTGTGATTTGGGCTTGATAAAGAGAGGATAGAACAGGGGTAGGATTTGGATTCTGGTCAAATCTGACTGCTCTTCAGCTTTGTCCATCAGTTGTCTTCTGGCAATACATTGTGCTGTGTGCTCAAACATAATAACAGTCCTTTATAATGGTCTTCTAAACATGTGTTTCCTGGGCCAGGTAGGTTAATGGGCAATAGCTTTTTATTTTTACTATTTTTTTGCATTGCTCTCAGCAAATAGGTGAATGCACAGTGCTACAGAATGCAGCAGCTTTGGTGAGTTTTTTCACTATGATTGAGGAAGAGTTCATCTATAACCAGAGCAGATCTCGGTCACCAGGAAACTGCAGTAACAAAAAGGGGTATTTAATCATCTGGCTAGGATAGGATCAGGAAAGCAAGCCCATTGTTATTGCTGCAATCTGACTTCTGAGGAGAAGCAGCCAGAAGTGAACCACCAGCTCCTACTTCCATCCATCTGCTCCCTCCTTTCTCCATTTTTCTAAATATTTTTTTTTCGTGCCACTTCAATTACGATCAGCAGAGGCACTTGACAGAAGCTCTTTGTTCTGACAGGCGTGGTGGGTCCTGCGATTTCGGCACTCCTCTGGCTGTGAATGGCGGAGGAGCACTACACAAACAAGAGCGAGACAATAATCTCAGGAGGTCCTTTCCCCTCGCCTAGATGTCACGCACACCTGGAAGGACAGGCGCGTGGTTTTTTCCCAAACGCTTTCAGCTGGAGTGGCACGTGAAAACCCGTTTCCCGTGTCGGTATGCAGTGCCTGGTGCTTTCATGTTCCTCAAAGGCATCTGATGCTGCTGAAGCATCATGACAACTTGGCTGTCTTTGGGATCAGAAGGTTCAGCATCTCTGGGGCCTGCTGCATCTGCTGGTTCATTTGGCAAGAGAAGCACTGGTTCATAGTAATGCCTTCCACCTCCCAAGTTAAGCAGAAGAATACATTAATTGTAGTTATGTGTTGTCATCTGTACACTCGGGAAACAATTAGGGAAAACCTTCCTAATTTTCTGTGCAAGCTGAGCCTCGGGTGTTCTGTAATAAAGTAGCAAACTGTGACTTTGGCGTTTGGATATATTTGAACCTTGCATGACTGTTGAGCTAAAAATGAAGCAATTCTTTGTCTCATTCCTTAATTCTGATCTTAACACTTTACTTGCACAGTTTTCTGAATTTCAGGATTCTGAAGTTTCCCAAAGTAGCACTGTTATGTGGCTTTATAGAGTCTTTTGTGTGGGATTATATATGTCTGAGAAAAGGAATCAGCTGATTCTCCTACATGAATAGTGCTGCAATTCTTTAGCAACATTTCTCCTTGATCTACACGTTTCATTTTTTTACACCAGCTTACAAAGAGAAATTGAGTCAAAAAAGTCATGGCCAGTGCTAGACAAGGGAACAGCGTGTTGTTAGAGATGGAAAGTGGAAGCTCTGTATCTCTGACTTGGGCCACTTCCCTTTGCTTTGGATCAAGGGAGGCTGCAGGGGTTGTGCCAGCACCCGGTGCAGTGCACAGAGCAGCACAAGAATGCCCTAGAGTGTGCAGTTGAGTTGAGCTCTGCCAGTTTAAGCAATCAATCAAACCAGTCTGCCTTCCTCATCAGTTAATGCAATGAATGAGATTCATAATGTACCATGAAATGAGAAGCTTTTCTGTGGAGGTTTAAAAACAGAAATGTGACTGCTTAGATAAATGCTATACAATTGCCTTCAGTTCCCAATCATATGCTATCAACTTCAGTTAGGTTGAAAACTATCATAAGATTTGACTTTTGGATCTGGGCAGCGTCTTAAATTGGGGTGTTGGTCATAGGTAAATACAATCTGACCACCAAAACAGTGGAAGTAACAGTAGGAGACTACACCGAGACATTGCAGCTAATGGCAAATCAAAGCTGCTAGTTTACCAGCATTCCTGTAAATCAACTTCTCTATCATATTTTAGGCATTAGAAATTCTGTTATCACACCGCTGTGGTTAAAAATCCCATTGCAAATGGCAATTGCGTGTTGTAGGATGTCTCAAATGCCTCTCCGGCGGTGCTGATGTTTCTCTAGTGTTAATGGTAATATAACTTTGTCAGTATTAATTGAAATGGCCCTTCCAACAGATGCAGTGGCTTATCTAAGCTTATCATTATAGTAGCCATATGCTTACTGGGAAAGTGCAGTATCTTATTTCACAGAAAGTTAAGAATTAGTGACAGTTTAAGTGACAGCGTGGTATATAGGGAGGCGCCATAGTGAAAAAGTTATCTGATAGCTTAGATTTAGTTTTTCCCATTGAGTTTAAATTGTCAACACTCCTTGTAATAATGAAACTCTTTGCATGGAGAGGACTATAATTTAATTTACTACTGTGAATATTGATTCCTGGATAGTACACTCTTTATCCTGCAGATGACCTAGATCCTTGGTTCCCTAAGGGTTTTGAATAATAACAGCAGCAAAAGGGTCTGGATTACATAAGAGACTTGATGCAGATTAGTTACTTTCTCTGCTGACATTTTAATTTTATTCATTTAATTTATTACTCATATTCCTCATCTTGCTTTGTAAGCTGGAAACCATTGTCAGTTGGATTGGTGTTGATGAGCAGTGAGTGTTTTAAACATCATTCTTCCCAATCATACCAAACCTTATGTTAAATGTAAATGAGAAAAGAGCACATTCACTTAGAGAAGTGATTTCATTTCTCATGAATTGAAATAATCCTCAAAGAGATGATTTAGTCCAAGTCTCTATATTAGGAGGAGAGTCGCTGTGGGGTCCTGACAATCTCCTTACAGCGGTCATCATGGTGCTGGGTTGCAGCTTCTTTAGAACCAATGGGGAGTGTTCCCACAATGCAGAGAAACTTGACAGAGTTCCCCTGCGAATCCACAAAATCCACTACTGCCAACTCCAGTCATTGAAAGAAAGGACGAGACCTCCAAAAGTGATGCAGATTCTTGAAAAAATAGGAAAAGGCAGGCAGGAGGGAAAGAAGTTCAGTGGAGAGAGGGAGAGAAGAAGGGGCAGGGGGGATATATCATCTGCTCTCTCAGTCCCCAGTATTGAGGGTGAACGTGGACCAAATAGTCAGGTTTTTGAAGGCTCTGTAGCCATCGGGACCAGTGATCAGTCAGGGTATTGGGAGCCTAAGAGAATTATCAGGTCTCTCAAAACTCTCTATCTAGCCACAGGAATGCGGCAGAATTGCACCTGGAAAACCCAGGAGAACGTGACAAAACAGCATAGTTTCAGCGTAAAACAGGGGTTACTTCAGCAATTTTTTTAGCATTATTTCCTTTGCCCAGTTGTTTTGAGCCACTCTTAAGGCGATTAGAGCAGCTCGTTACCGACGCTTAGGAGCTGAGAAGGCGAGTTGTGTTCCCTTTTGAGAAAACTGTCACTATCTCTGCGTGAGCTCAGATGGAATTGAATAAAAGTCTGGTTTGTGCTCGGAGTACCGAGTGAGCCTTCTTTTTGCTTTCAGCGACTGTGGGTTAATACAGGCAGCTGGGGGATCTGAAGCCTGTTTTCTCCGTCTTGCAGCAGTCTGCTCTGTGAGCTCAATTGCAATAGCAGATATTGTATATGTACATTAAATACCTATTTTACCTGTCCCCTAAGCATTTCTGTGCTAGCCACTAAAGAAACTTTTACCTTATTTAGTGACGGTTTTCTCCCTTAGACACTTTCTAGTCAAAGACTTAACTAATACTTTTAAGCTTACGAAAAACATTCACCATCCTTATTAGAAAGAAGGAGGAAAGAAGTAATTGTCCAGTTAGGGTTTGTGGTGGGCACATTTATTAGCATACATAATTTCCTAACTATAATGGATACATAAAATCGCTTTCATATAAAAACAGAATTCTCAAAATATTGTTAAGTCCCTGAAAGTTATGTTTTAATTTTGTCTAAGATGAGACAACAAATCTGACAGTACAGCTCTGTATCTGTCACGGATATACAGGGAGAAAATTACTGTATGTGGGAATTGATAAGCCCTCTAAACCCATCTCTGTCTGGCACCAGGACTGAAATATGAGAGTTTCTTTGAATAATTGGAAGATATTTTTGTTGAAAATAAAATTTTTAAAGTTTTAATAATAGACTTTTAGGTCAGAAGGTTATGTGGTTAGATAGCTTGTTTGTGTACCAGGAAAACCAGTATACTTGACCAGAGGTTCAGTTTCCAAGCAGATAATGACCCCAAACATTCTTAGATATAGTATAAACATTTAAGAAATGGTATAATGAAATCTGAAAAGAAAATCAGGATGGAGCAGCCTGGTTTTTAGTCATAACCTTAGCCATTTGGAGCAAATGCGGATTTTATTTCATTCAACACAGGCTCTGCTGTTCCTTATATATCTCCAACACTTCATGTTGCACAGTATGTTCATACAGCACAATCTTCAGGCACAGAAAGAGAAAAACTAACAGTCTTTTGATAGGTGTGGTTTCTTAATTAAGTGTTGCATTTTGAATCATCAAATGTATTTAAATTTCAGTCTTGGCAGTACTCAGTGTTATTATTGGACTCAAAATCTAGGTCAACCTCTTAAAAGGTTGTGGGATAGGGAGCATGTCAGCACTGGGCAAAAGCATTATTCCATTCAGGCTGCATGTGAATATGCAGAGCTTCATATGAATTTTTATTGCATTAAAGAAAAGGGTTAAGGAAAAAAACAGAAGGGTTTGGCAGAGAAAAAAAAAAAGTCTGCGTTTGTAAGTAACAGGATTTTGCAATTTAGCCCATATGTTAATGGCAAAATGAGCCCTTAAAAGTATTCTTTTCTACAATAATTCATTAATGGCTACTGGTTAATAAGGCTACTCTGATTTCAATAGTTGCCTTAATTTAAAATGCTACCTTGATTTTCACAGGAATGGCTCTTATTCCATGAATAAATTATTACTTTGTCACTGTTTTTGTCAGCACTATTAACTACGGAATATATTCTGGCTGGTCATTTTAAGTGTCTTCCTTATCAGTATTGTGCCTGGCATTCATTATCCTCTTATCTCTCTGCCATTTCTCTCAGTAGAGAGGTAATGGATTGATTACTTTCACTGCTATATTGGTCAGGATGTACAACAAATTCTCTTCAGCTCTACAGCTCATTCATCATGGATATCCTTTAATCCCCCATCCCTGAGTTTAAACGTTTCATTCTCTTCATATATATTGGAAATTATTAGCAAAGACAAGAATCCAAGCAGTGCATCTTTTATCACTCATTTACTGTAAAACATAGTCACTGAAAATCCAGTGGGGGGGTCTCTCAGTTATTCTACTCAGGGGGGTTTAAGTGCCACAGAACCACTAATTCAGCAGCATTTGCATTTTCTGAAATACTGACTTCTGTGTTGCAAATGGAGAGTTATTGAAAAGAAAAAACACAAAAAATGTTCTTTGTGATGTGATGCTCCCCAATGTTCTGCACATACGTATGGGTAATAACAGAATCTCTGCTATATGAGTGCATATTTTTAACTAGATGGCATTTGAAAATAAAGGCAGTTTTCTGATAAATTGTGTGCTGTACATCGTACATGCATACTATATGGAAAACTCTGTTAGAGTGAGTTGAATGGGAATCACAGGTTTTCCTCATCTGGCAGACCTCTAGCAATTGGAGAACAGAGACTAGGAGTGCTTTCATCGGCTTTTCTAAGAAACTTGTTCTTCCTGGCAAAACTATCATTGCAGAAGAGTCCAGCAGGCATCAACATTTTGCCTGGAAGGACCTCGGTGAAGGACCAAGACAGTAGAAACTCTATAGGACAAGCTGAAACTGAAATTATACAGAAAGACCCTTTCAGAGATAGGGAAAGAATAAGTTCCTGCCTTAGGTATATGAAGGACACACAAAGGCTCTGTATTGCAAGGGAGGTTCCCCTAAATATAGCCATGTAGAAGAAATAGCTCTCTATCACTAACTTGCTTCTCTTGTCATTGGCACCATTTCTGATACTGATGCTTATCAGTCTCGTCTGCACACAGATGCTGATGTGAGGTTATACTGGCATCTCTTGTGCAGAAAGTGCTTAACCTGCACTTTTTGAAGGCATCAGCTTCATCCTGGGAACCGACAAACCTGACTCCAGAACAAATGGAGGAAAGAAATATTCAAAATCTTCCAAATAAGTATTAGTCAAATATGCAGAAAGGCACCAGTCACTACAAAGTATCTAACTCTGAGGAGCAAAACCAGAAATTGCTGATAGTCTTGTGACTCAGTCTCCGTTACAGTCAAGCCCTTCCTGAGTCTCTTGCTGATGAGGGCTTCTTGCAATACAGTGACGTTCACAAACGTCCTCTCTAATGCTTTTCCCTCATGTCCATGCCTTGGTCTCACTCTCCTTGTCAATAAAGATCAAGATCTTTTCAGAATTATCGCAGACTGGTCGTGACTGATAAGAGAGCAGGGGAGAAACTCAGAAATGGATAGCCATACGATGACCTGGAACAGCAGCAAGTCCATTCAAACAGGGTGGTGGTATTCATGCATTTGTTTTTAAATAGAAGGGACATGATATTGATCAATTAGAATGATGAGTCATCTAAAACGCTGATGATGTCACAATATTCAAGTGACAATAGCCATGATGCCTCTGAACAGGAAAGAAGAAGGAAGGAAGGAAATCTTCAGGGCTATTAGAGAAGGACCTATATTTGAGCATGTATCATACAATGCTACAACAGACTGCAGAGAATAGACCAAGCACTAGTGACCCGCTGTTCAAAGATGTAAAGAGACAGAAAATTTATCTTTCTTATTAAAGCATAAATAGTAAAGCACCAAAACATTTCCACTAGTGTAGCTGCCCACTGTAAACCACAGAACTGCTGCATGTTTTCCCTCAAGAAAGGGGAGAGAGTGCTTGCTTCTGATGGCAACACACTTTCTAACATGACGTTTTGGAACAAAAATATATTGCATATCAAGGTCCTTTAGGATTGTCTTGCCTTCTCAATTAAAACATAAAAAAAGAAATTACTTATCATTATACCTGTGTTCAGTCTCTACGGACACAGTCCAGAGGAAGATTGTATCACTTCAGCCGGGTAGTGAAATCTCTGTAAGCAGCCCCTTGCCTCTTTGACATCTTCTATTAGATGTCTTGTCAGAGTCTCTGCCGCTGACATCTCTTTTAGATGTCTTTTGTAGTTGCTTTAAATGGAACATGGCCAAAAATTAAGTTCTCATCCTTCCCTATGTCCCTTTTATTGTTATCAACAGTGCTATTATCATCACTGTCTCTCAGCAGTCGGCATGTTCATAGTTACAGTTCTGAATGTTTTACTTGCCAGAATTTGTCTGGTTGGATCAACAAGGTTTTTGTCACTGCTCTAGAAGTAATTAGGAAGGACAGATTTCTCAGCAAGAGAGAGGCACGCAAGCAAATCTAGACCCGTGTTGGGATCCGTGAAGGTTACTGCTTAAAGAGAGATTTTTAGTAGGGCAGTAGAGCCCAACAGAGGGGAAAAAAAAGTATTTCTCTCTGTGCTGTTTTAATTTGTACCGAAACTATTAATAGCCTAGGCTTTTCTCATTTCCTGTACTTTTCACAGTGTGTTGTCTCTTTCTGCTTTTGCTTCCACCAGATTGAAATAAAGAGTTATTTGTTGTCTTTAGAAATGTCATTTGTCCTGTATCACAGTATTTGATTTCCTGGCACCTTTTGCTCGGCTCCGTGATTCACAGTGTGGATAATGTTGTGTCTCAGCGACCCCATCATATCGTAGTACGACGCTGAAATTCTTTCAGGTACGCATGAGAGGGAGAACTGCTAAAAGAGTTCGATGTTGCATTCTTCCACAAAGAGCACTCTGTATTTCGGCGAATCATTTATTTAACATTTGACAGCCTCCAAAAGGAAGGGAGGGTTATCTATGCACTTAAATGCATTCTGGAAGGGTGAGATTCAGTCTGTATTACAGTCAGGCAGTCTACACATCCACCTCATTTCGCTGATTTCTGCTAGTATTTAAGCAATTTCAAAAACAACTCTTACAGAAGTCCTACTTTCAGCCTGCCCTACCTTTGAATGTAGCTTTCAGGATCCAGCATTCAGCCACAAATCAATTATTCACTGCCTCTAGCAAAGGCATCCCCCAGACTTTGCTCCTCTGGACCCAGAACAGCGTTGATGCCATACTCTGGACTACAGTGGAGTTTGGTGTGGGCTGGGACTTGGGATGGAGAGCTGGAGGGTTGGTGTCCAGGGGGCGGCAGCCTCACAAGCAAGATAACCAGCGAGTTTTTGGGTGCTCCACTGCCAGACAGCACTGATGCACACGCTTTCTAGGTTACCCTGAAGCTTGTGTCCACCCGAGTCCTCGGGCAACTTGAATCTTGTCCTTGGTGATTACCTTTCTGCTCATACTTTTGGCTGAACTCAAGTATCCTATTTCTGTTATCTACACCAAGATCACCTGAAGCTCAGCTGCCATCCTCTGATTTCATATCTGGATAGGCACCTACCAGTGTGGTATTTCCAGCTGAGTAGTGCAAAACAAGGTTGTTTTCTGCTTTTTGAGAGCGAGGAGCTTCTAAATTAGCATCTGTTCTGAATTGCTGCCTCTGCCGTGGATTACCTCTGTGACCTTACTTTATTTTAATAATTGTGTCAAAAATATATTCAAATGGATGTGTCAAGTTTGTCATCAGGAGCCCATAATACTATTCTTAATATACTAGAGGGCATTAAGACCATTATTGAGAGACTAAATACTAGCTTGCTGTATTTTTCTTCCATATAACTCCTGTGCACTGATTTGACAATTTTGGTCATTTTGCATGTTTCTGCTTTTGAGTGTCTTGTGAGTAATATGAGATTAAATAACAAAACCAAACATGAATATATCAAAAATTTAAATGTTTAATAGCTGAAGAAAGAGTAGCTAAATTTCACTGAAGATACACTATTTTCAGGAAAGTAGCTTAAAATATGAAAGATTTCTTTACCCACATATATATTAAAATATGATACTTAATTTGTGATTGTTTTGATTTTGATTAGAAATGCTAATTCAAATAAATTCAGGCTGAGAAAACATTTTTGAAAACTTGCTGTTGAAAAGAGATCCGCAACAATCACCGGATAAGATATGGGAGAATTAATGAGATCCTTCTTAAAGCATGTTGAAAATGAAAAGCTGAACATAGCGCTGCCAAGTATTGGCACTATACTTTAAAAACATGCAATACAATATTCACTAAGTTTTGATCAAATGTTTTACAATTGGGGGGTGTCTGGTTTTTTTATAAACTGGTTTTATTATAGGGGCATTTTGCTATTACATGATTTGTCTTGCTAGGAAAAAACTCTCCCTTTTTCATCTTCAGATTAGGCTGAGACTTAGCTTAGGAGATTTCAAGATTTTGGTTTTCTGGTTTCCTAGCGCTATCCAGGATAACTCTCCTCCTGGTTTCACAAGTGCCATATCGAGTGTTTGCAGTGTGAAGTTTGAGAAGGCTATTATCAAACTCTGTAAAAAAAATATCTGAACTTCTGCTTTATAATAACTTTTTAATACAGTATCAGAAAGATGCAGAGGATCTGCCTGGAGACTGACATTTAGCTATTGTGCTCTTTTAAATTAAATGACAGCTTGTACAGGCATTCCAGGGCTAGGTGTAGAATCCTGTTATTTAAACATTGTCAAAGCTTGGGTTTAATTAACTCTAATTCAGTGTAGTTTCCCCATCCTTGCATACTCTTTCTGTCTGTCTTTCACCCCCTCTGTCTTTTCTTTCTGCTGGCCTTGAAAGGCTTCGAAGCGCCTGTCAGGGTTACAGTGTGATTTCAAATGCCTTCATGCCTGTTGCTGGGTGGAAAGAAATTACGTCCTGGCAGAGCAGCAACGAAGCATTTCATTGTCAGCCGGGAGATTCGGGTTGCAGGGTAAAGCTGGAGTGCTAAGTCCCAGCCTGGCTGTGGCTCTTAATGTTTCAAATGATGTATGCGTGGTTTCTAAGGCAAACGGAGCCACGCTGCTTCTCTGATCAAAATCGCGGAGGGAGCATTTGGACTTCCAGAGCCAGAGTGAACACGTCGTTTGTCAACTTCACCATCAAATGAGACGGCAGAGGTTGCCCTGTGCCTGTCCTCGAAATGCCGCGGGAAGGGCTGTTGAGCCAGCAGGGGCGGGGGCTCTGGGATAGCAGAGCATTGAGGATCACAACCCAACCGCGGCAGAGGATGCGACCGGGAAAGAGTAGCAGCTCTTAAGAAAATCAGCTAGCGGCGTGTGGCAGGGGATGGTGAAGCCATCAAGCAGTGGGGTGGCGTAAACACATAAAGAGATCAAAGTCTTAAGTCGCCCTTCATTGGGTGCTCATTCAAATTACTGTTTTTTTGCAGAAGGAGTTCAGATTAAAGACAACCTTTTCTGAATGCTTTTAAATAAATAAATTGCCTCCGATGCATATCTAGCTCTCTTTCTCCTCTCTCTGATACGCTCCTGTGGTTCCTCAGTCTCTATGGATATACGAATTGTTACTCTATTTCATCAACGTAATTTTGGATGGCAAATATTCCTAGGCTCTGAATGACAATTTTGTAATGAAAGTTGCACTAGAATAGGCCAGGAACAAAACAGTACCAATTAGGTTTGCTTTTATGTATCTACTATTCAAAAGCAGTCATCCAGCCTTTAGGTTCTAACAGTTTTCCACCTCAGTTATGCCCAGACCAACAGCTTGGTTGTCAAAAGTAAACCCTAAACTGTTTGAATTCCCCTTTCCCTCTTTGCATTCAGATCACATGCTTGTTCTTTGAGAGCTTGCAGAGCTTTTATGGCTTCAGAAGCCTCTTCAATTCCTCACGGTGACTTCCTAAATAGTGAAAAAAGTCACGTGCTGATTTTCCCCTGACCAGGAGACCTCTTTTTGTCCTAATCAGCTGCCAGCATATGCATGGTGTCCTTCATGCCAGTGGCTCCAGTGCCGGGTGCTCCCCATCCACTGGGAGCAATGTGGGCAGCTCTCAACAATCTCTGCCTTTCAGTGCATGAGAGTCAACCCAGCTGGATCAAAGGAGTTGAAAAATGCGGATGGCTAATCAAAGCTAATCAGCTAGCGTTCCTTTGTACTTAATTAGAGAGAGATGGACAATCCTGGGGGAAACCCAGCTGTGCTGAAACAGATGTCCAAGGAAGCAAGAAGACTCCCCCTCTGGACGTGCCTGTGTCTGTCTGCGGAAGGAGCCTGGATGGCAAAGTTAAGGCTAAATGCCTTTTATACAGCTAAATGTAGATTTGATTAATTTCAGCCCAAAATATGTACCCTGTGTAAAAGTATGCAAGTGTGTTTATCAGAATTCAACTTTAATAAGCAGTATTTTGAGGAGTGCTCTCTTGTCCTCTACCTGAGGGACCGGTGAGTGCAAGGAAAGCAATTGCATCCTCAGCTGTCTGCTGCAATGCTAACTGAGGTGGACCAAAACAACTGTCAAAGCTGACACATCAAAGAGCTTTCTAGCATTTCCCAGCCTTGAGAAAAAGCAACCCACTCAGATGTTTTCCTTAAATATTTTGTAGATTTTCCAAGACTGCCCCACTTGTCATTTAAAAAAAAAAAAAAAAATTGTTAAAGATAACTCAGTTATTTTTCCGTCACTCAAGAACAGCTGTGATTCTTCTTATTAAAAACATTGATCCACGTAGGATACCATTAATACTGGGAAATAAGACTGAGTTAACAATATATATTGCTAGTACATGTATATCGTATATGTGAAGTTATAGACTTGAAAATGGGTATACAAAACAAATACTTCAACCTGAAATTGATGAAAGAGCAAGAGTTGTGTTACTTTCCAGTCTAGTAGAAATGAATAGGCATGTACAGTACATTGTTCTCCTTCGCTGTTTTTTAAGGCATGAAAAGCAATTTGAAGTGTAGTCTTGCTTTAATGCCATTTAGATTCCTCCCACAGTAATGTCAGTGCCTTTCGTGTGTGTGTTAGCATCTACATAACATATTTCTAAAAAAGAAACTTAGTTCAGTTCTGGTTAAAAAAGTTTTGTTGTGTTACCACTATTCATGCAAACTCTACATTTTCTATAGCTCCGGGAAAAAAATGCATTTAAGGTTTATTGCTGCAGTTTCCACCAACCCATCATGGCCAATGCTTCAGAACATGTGTGGTGCTTTGCTTTAGATACCAGAAGGGTGATTTAGAGCAGTTTGAGTTAAAGGAGACTTCAGCTGATGGGGCAAACCATGCTGTACTGTGCCGGGAGGCTTTTGTTGTCACAGGTCCACTAGTTATACCTGTGAGCCATTGGGGCAGCTGGAAGTCCTTCCTAGAGGGATGAGCTGTAAGTTTAAGCACAGCACCATCAGACCGGCCTGCGTTCAGTCCTGAGCTAGCGATGCCCACACATCACCACACTGTGTTGTGCTGTTTTTCTGTCATGCCCTGCGTCCTTTCAAAACCCAGCGCTGCTATCCTGCATTCCCTTTTGTGGTCCGGAGGTACTCGACGAGGTGATGTAGGTATGAGCTTTGGGGCTGAGTACATCAGGAGCATCACATCATTCAGAATATGAACCACATCCATCTATGTGGTGGTGAGGGGGCAGTTTGCTTCATGAACTCAGTGCTTTGATTAATCTATTCAAATATTAACATGCCTGGTGAAGTAGACCAAAATATCCTCTGGATATATAAATATTCATGTACTAACATCTGCCACAGCTGCATAGTTATAATTCTGTTTTCATGGGAGGAAAAAAGTCTCTTTGAGGAAGGTCCAATGTAGCAGAGGGTTTCTGTCTTCATACCTGTCACTTAGGAAGTTGTGTAACTTTTTAAAATATTTTATGCTTGCATTATTTTAGAATTAGCCTGGTCTATGAGGATTTAACTCCAGCATAACAGCTATTAATGTTCCTGGATCACTTTTAGTATGTGTATGTGAGGTAGTACATGTTTTTCATGACATAAAACAACCTCTTCGATCATATGCAGGCTGATTTGTGCCACTGGCACAGTCCTGAAACAACCCTGCTTTTTGCACAGTTAATAATATCAGATTTTCATTATGGTCTTGACCTCTACCTTTGGCACTTAAGAACATGCCTTCCATTTTCTATGGCTTGGCACAGTCCCTTGAAACTCCAGGTCCTTTCTTTTTCTTTTTCTTTTTTTTTTATGTGTGTGTGTTTTCTTGCTTTACAATCTTACTTTATTTATGGTTATCCTGCTCCAAGATGTCTTTTTGCTAGGCTTACTCCTAGCTTCCCTCCGCTGAATTTTGCTTATAAGTCTACCTGGCCCTCTTCTTCCAAGAAAAAAAAAAAAAGAAACCAAAAATGTAATCAGCGGCCTTGTTTGTCAGTAGATTCCATACAAAACTAGAGCAGCTGGCTTGTTACATTTTAAAAAAAAAAAAAAAAAAAACAACAACTTGTTTTTTAAGTTCAACATACTCGAAATCTTTGTGGCTTTCTAATTTTTGGCATAGGGAAGACATTGTTTCAGTGCCCCACCAAATATGTGAGTATACAGCAACCACATTCTCTTTTTGCTTTCAAAAAGGACATGAAAAAGATTATTCTTCAAGTAGAGTCAGAGTCATTTATTGAATGTCTTTTTCCCTTCTAGAAGCTCTATTTGATACTCAACAGTTGTTTTTGAAGAATTATATTCATTTTTTCTCACTTATAGATTGAATACTAAAGACCACAAAAGAACTGCTTTGGGCTACTTTTGGGGCCCATCAACTACAGTGGAAAAAACATAAGAATAGCTAGAGTTTGCACTTCCAGTTCTGAACTCTGACTTCTTTTACTTAAACCAGTATTAAAGATTGGTTTTAAAATTATGTAAAATTTGCATGATTAAGGCAAGAATTGTATAGTCCCCTACAAAAGGGGATGTCTTACTTTTATGTGGAGTTGTCATTGCAGACTATTCCCTGCAGAACAAGCAGAGATTTAAAGCTCCGATGAATGGCTGTTTTACAGAGTAGGTACTTTCCTTGCAGCTTTATCTTTTTAACCTTTGACATTACTTAGATTAGTCAAAAGCAGTTTGACTCTATTATTTCAGGAGAAATCATTGTTTTTCTTTATAACAAATTACAAATAGGTTAAATTTTCAAGAGCTGTTAAGTCCCAGGCTCAAAAGTTACTTGGACATTTTGAAGAATTTAAAATTTTAAATCTTCTCGGTTTGGTTTGTTTTGTGGGTTTTTTTCATTTCTTAGAGTTCTTGCAGATAAGGACCCCAGAGCTGCTGCTTCATCTTCAGTTTTATTTTACACTTACAGCATTATGTATTTTTTAAAAAGCATTGCAGCCTACCCAAATTACACTTCAGTCTAGCAATTTAATGTCCTTAGGAATGCACCGAATTATCTTAATCACATTCTTCAGTGATATATTACTACCTTTAAAAAATACTGCTAGGAGAAAATCACAAGTGTACAAGAGGGAGTTGAAGAATAAAGATGTAATGGTTAAAGGAAAAAAGGAAAACTAAACAAAACCCAAGACATAAATTAAGCTGACTAGAAAATTAACATTGAAAAGTGTCAGGAAATCAAGAAACAATCCTTTGATGGTATTGCAAGCATGTGTCTGTATAGCTGTATTTATTTTACAGTACAGTAGTGGGAACCAAATTCTGTTCTCAGTTAAACCAGTGTGTTGGTTAGAACTGGTAGACACTTAGTGTCATTTAAAAGGTCTTTGTATCAGTTTAACTCCACTAGTTACTGCACAGCCCTAGCTGAGTTAAAGCAAGCTCTGATTATAGATAAATATCTACCGCCTGTTGTAGTATTGACAGTATCTTCACTGAACTAAATTGTCCTTGAAACTATTTTTTGCTGTAAGACACCATTTCAATCAGTTTTTTCCAAATCACACTAATTAGAAAAGTCATTTAACCATCATTAACAAGGTACATATTTCCAGAATTTATTACAAGATGATGTTTCAAAATGTATTTTATATTTGTTACCCGGTTTAATAAAATTTAAATAGCAAGTAGATATGATAGTTCATTAAGATGTAAAATGGTCAAATACTCTATTTTCATTTTAGAATGTCATGCTTTTAATTATGTTGTTGCTCTTTAGTACCAGAGAAACATCCTATTTTCTAGGTCAATGTTTCATATTTGTGTTATGATTAAAACAGTTTGACATTTTGAATAAAAATATACTAATTCATTGTATTAATTAAAAATAATGACCTAGAAAAATGCTTCCAAACTAACCTAAAGATGTCAGCGCAGTGAGACATGACAGTTGTGCCATACTGCCACAATTAATGACATTTTATTAAGCAATGTAAAAATGTACATACAAATGAAAAAAATAAAATTAAGAACAATTTTCATTTTTAAAACCCTGTATATGAAATGTTCAGTCCACAGAAAGGGTCACAGATACTTGGGAAGACAAAACCAACTTTTGAAATATTGACATTTCCTGTGAAACGTAAAGGGCAGCTTTTGCACAGGTAGATATTTGTTCTTTTAAAATATGTGTTAGTCTTCTGCTGCCGGAGCGGGGAGAGGGCAAGTACACGAGAGGTGAAATCCTGAAGCCTTTGAAGTTTAGCCATAGATTTTTAATGAGTTTGTTCCCAGGGTTGTTCATTTGTACATATAAACTGCTAATACTATATAGTTAATTAAAAGTCCCGCAATTTTCATAAATATGTATATGATATATGAAAATTAATGGTCTAGAGAAATGAGAAATACTGAACGAAATTATAATAATTATCTCTCCTGAAACCAGTTCAGACACACAGCCCACACTAGTTAGAGACACCAGGTTCTACTCTGTGTCATAGGGCAATATATCATTGAAGACAAAGTAAATAATCACCGTTTTGTTCCTGAAGAGTGCAAAATAAAAATTAAAAAGACCACAGACAATAAACTGTGGTTGTTTCATTTCCAGTTCTGTATGTTCCTTTTGGGAGATCTCATCACTGAATTTAAGGCTGCAAGAAAGCATCTGCCCTTTGAGAAGACCTCAAAGGCAGCCCCCTTCTCCAAATTAGTGGTAAGCCCTGTTTTAGTGTGTCACAGATCAGTAAAATAGCTTCTGGTTGGACATCTATTTCCATTTTAAATTTGGCACCCTAGATTATAGTCTAGTTTAAGACCAAGAAATGAATCAATGGGCATACTAATGTGAATTTCACCAAGTCCAGTGTACCCAAGAACATTTCTACATCATCTACGTCACTGCATTTCTGATTTTCATCGTGAGACAGACAAATCAATTCCCATCAAGAATCTTCTATCTAAATTAGGTCTCGTTATTTTCAGTTTACCTAAAGCTGTAGCATGTCCCCTCTGCAGATCTGCACGGTTTCAACACCATCTTTCAAAGACACCTGTCAGCCCTCAATGTTTCTTGCATTTCACTATCTCTAACACTCAGATTCAAAACTGGAAGCAGTTAATGTTTTACTCTGTATATGGCTTTTCAGAACAGCACAAGTGGTTTTATGGACCCCTGTCATCCTGCAAACTACTGTTGGGGAGCTATTGGTCTAGATATTTTGGTCATTAGCAAGAGAAACTGCCAGTATCTTAAATTATAATAGATCTTTGATTTCCCGCTAAGGCCTCTAGAAAAGAAATTTACTTCAATTCTTTCATAAAATTTTACAACTTTGTCTTCCTAGCGCAAGCTGGAGCCCTGGTGAGGCTGTCATTTGAACTGAAGCTGTATTGCAGCCTCTTTTGTTCTCTCCTTGCCTTAGATGCCTACTTGCTGCCTGCTGGCTTGCAGGAGCGAGCAGGATGACTTGTGGTGACAGCTGTAAAGTTGCGGATGGGAGCAGAGAAAGGAAAAAGGCCCTTGTTCGGTTAGGAGGGGCTTTATATCTCTCTGTTTCCATAACTACACAGAAGGAGAAAAACATGCTTCTTTCATGCTTGTCTAGATTCAAAATTGCCTGTTGTCATCCTTTCATAGGTTCAGCACCTTTGCGGGTTGGTCTTAGTAGCATTTTTTGATTATGAAATGATTGTGAAATTTGTATATTGCTTTCACAGTTGAAATTTTGACTTAATGACCATGTTTTCTGAGGTGTCCCTTTATTTTCGTTTGTATTTGAAATGTTTTAGCCAAGTCTTATCAACCATCTTCATTATGTGAAAGCCATTCAGCTCTCAAAATAGTCTTTATAAGCTTGCTTAATTCTTAGAGAGCCCATAAATTTTAATACTCATTAAATAAATCTTTGTCCTTTAATCTCAACAGACTTCTGAAATATGTCTTTTTTTTTTTTTATTCTGAGTTTGGTAAGGCAGCTACTTAAACACTTCCTGATAACTTGTTCCTCTATGAATATAAACAACATTTGCAGTTAAATGGTTTCTTACATTATCAGCCAGTCACAGCATATTCTCTTGCCATACTGTACAAACTCACTATTCAGGCAACACAGATACTAGGAAGTGACTTTGCTAGGATTTATACAAAAATACTTAATGTTAACAACAATACCTTTCAAAAAGTTTGTTTAAAAATAAAGATTTAAATATCAAGGTTTACCCTATCAAGGGAAAACATGAGTTAAGCAGAAGTGAGGAGGACATTTTACAAAACATTTCCTAAACAGCTACAACCCTGTTAGAGTTGAAAACTTTACAGTGCTTATAAAAGAAGAAAAAAATCGATTATAAAGTCTTTCACGTCTTTAGGACAGGTAGAATCTAGAGATTTGAAAATGTTATAAGTGGGGAGATGTTCAAGGGAAATCTGACACAAATTATGGCTTTTTTTCCATAGGATACCATGTTCCTAAAGCTCATGGGGCACAAAAAATAGCTTATTTATCATTTTTTCTTAGGAAAGTTAACAGCCTTGTATTTAACTATTATAATTACTTCTGTAATCGTGAGTGGACGTGAGTGCAGCCACCGAGACATGCTGAAGCTATAGAGCAGGGAACCAGTTGTTGAAGCAGAGTTGTTGGGTTGCAGACCACCCTGAGGGAGGGCCTGGAGTTGACTGACAGTGTTTTCATTTTTCTTATTTTGCAATATTTGATTATACTTGTCTGTTCTGATACTGTAATGAATCACTGGGTCTCATTGTGGAGACACAGTCTGTACCAAAAGAACAGTTCTTTATCATATGAGATGTCTGCTGGACCAAGAGATGCTGTCATATGCATTTAACCCAGTGTGTAACTTATACCCAGTACTAAGCCATCCACTGAGTATATAGGCCTAAATACTTAGATTTAGTACTATATTATTTATAGATGATGTATAATATCTTCTGAAAGGGTGGGATTTCAGTGCCAAAGATTTGAGTTGGCTTTATTTTATTTCATTAGGCCTCATAAACTGCAGTATATTAATGCTAGAAAATAGATGCATTACCACTGGTCAGCAAAGATGGATTTATTTCAAAGAATTGTGTTGATTACACTTAAGTATGTTTTAAGAAAAAAGTAAGTCCTGCCCCTGTTGAAACTGGGCAGCACTGCCTTCGTTTACAATGGGCAGAGGAACCACCCCCCCCTTGCTAATTAATGTATGTTAAGTGCTTTGAAGTCTTTGATTGTCAGGTATTACACCTCACAGTTTTTTATTTTTCTTTAATGTGTGCAATTGGTCCTGGATGCATGACTGATCTATTTTCAGAAACCTGTCTTTTCTTATTTTCTTATTTTGGAAAACAAGCGTTTTGTTTGCCAGCTGTACGTATGCACATGTGTGTGGCTGATCACTGTTAATACACAATTTGCAGCTTTTGTTCTTACACCAGCAAAAATGGTCAGCGTTTGACTATAGCTGACATGTCGGGGAGCCTGTTGATTACACTACTGGTTTCACAGATGGGTGCTTCTTGTTCAAAGCCTTCAAAACTAGGAAACGTTTAGCTAATGCCTTGCACTACATAAAGAGATCAAAAAGGTCTAAAAGCTCTCTGCTAGTCTTCTGCTACAAGCAATTAGGATGATACCAAATCCATCCCAGATCACGTAGTAATAAATATTTTAGCCTTCCCTTAAGTGTGTATTGATATTCAGGGCTGCCTGCTGGTAAATAAAACAATCAGAACTAAATTTCTCTTTGAGTCTGGGCTATTCTGCATTTCCAGCGCTTACAGGGGTTTTTTTCCCTTCTCTTTCTGCCTGTCTCTCTCTCTCATTTTGTCTCCAGAGAAAATTATTGTCTGCCTGGAAATCACGTTACAGTGCTAACTGATATAGTGGCATGTTATATATGGAACAGGGGGCCAGCGTGGCAATTTGCTGGGATCCCCTGGGGTTTGTTTGCCTTGGCCAATATAGAACAGGCTGCAGCCAACTTTATATTTAATCAGCGGTGAATCCTGAAAAAAAAAAAAACCAGCAGATCCTGATGTAGGAAGCTGCATCTTTATCGCAACATCTCAGTGGGTATTTTTATGCTGGATCCTTTTGGTCTTGCTCTTTCTCCTTGCGTGGGTCACAGCCTATGTTGGAAAACTAAAGAGATCAGATTGTCTTCATATTTTTTCTCATTCTTTCTGTGCATCCATATATGTAATGTAAATGCAATTCATTTTCAAAGCCAGTCACATACGCTCACTGTGCATTTGTAACCCTGTATGATTATAAATTAGCAGGCATGGATACCATAGAAGACATTACCTTATAAGTCAAAGCAGCAAAGCTATTCTAGCCCCCACACTCCCGTTTTTATTATTTTTATGCATAACTGTGATACCAAAATCTCTCCAAAGTTGCATTTTAAGTAGATTTGCTAGAAATTAAGGGTGTTGTTCATCTCTGAATATAGTCAGAAAATATGTTGAAATAGTTCTGCAGCCTAATATAGGGAAATAGCAACTCTGTAATGTGTGAAGGCGTCCTTGAGGTATCTCCTAATGTCAGTTCTAGTGATGATAATAGCCTGAAAATCAGTTTCAAAACATGATATGATGACTTCCCTCAGTTTTTAATGTATTTAGAAAGGTTCCATTTACACATAGACTTGTAGTTGTCTTCCTCAAGTGTGTAATCACCACAGCTGACTTTGTTGACCCTTTCTCATCATTACAAGGTGAGAAGAATTTGTCTATGTGAACAATGAAAAATTATTTAGCGCAATGGGGCATCTCACGACCAACAATCCTTTGAGCAGAATTATCATATACAGCCACATATGTGTTGTTCAGTATGGGATTTAAAAATATTTCCCCACTCTCCAGCATCTGTTACTGTTTTCTTCAGCACCACAGGTGTATAACAGTGTCAACAAGACTAAGATCTAGACAGGTTGGTCTGCACTACTGCCATAGCTGTATCAGCTCAGAGTATGACAACTTCACGCCTTGCATTTCACATTGCTGTGCTGACAAAACCCAGCAGAAGATGAGTCTCGTTGCCTTTTGCTCAGAGGTTGGTGTAGCTGTGCCAGCAGTGATACCTCTCCATCAACATATGCTCCATCTTCACTAGGGAGTGTAGCTGGCTAGCAGAGGCTCTGTAGGGCTGAGCCTGTGCCTTGGGGCTCTAGTGCTCCTGTAGTCAGTATTGAGCTTTTCTCAGTTCATTTTATCTGGCTTAAGGGCTTATGACAGCAAAAGTGTTCAGGAGATGGCCACAAGCAGTAGAGCATTTTCAGATGCCTTTCCAGTAGGATGGCATCATGTGGAAACCACATAATCAATACAGATCGGGGAAGGAGGGCTGGACACACCACTGTCATACAGCAGTATTTTGCACCTCCATCTCAAGCCATTAGCAGCCTTGGCACTTCACAGTACAGAGCGAGAGTGTTTTCACCATTTGTCTACCTCCCCCATCTCACTGATAAAGGATCATCGTACAGGCGAGTCCCAGATTTGTTATGCCCCCTTCTCCTTCTGCTCTTGAAGAAGTTCAACTAGAATTGAGATCCAAAAGAAAAAAGCGAAAGTATTTATCTGCAAGAGATAATTCTCACCTTCTGTGAAAAAAAAAAAAAAGTGTCCGGTCTCAGCTAATTCTAATCTCCCTTGGTAATCCCTGGGGAGAGACACCCATGGTAGTGTGTCCTACCCGGCTGAATGCACAGAAGGGGCTGGATTGTACATAAGACATGTTTCTGTCTCTATTTGACTACAGAGACAGTCCAGATAACTAGACATTTAGTTTTTAGAGTCCAGGAAGGATACTGAAGATCACAAGATAATATCTGAGTCATCCTCATCTGTTAATGATTCCCACAAGACTTTGCTCATTCCTCTTTTTCTCTATTACTATTTCGTTTCAGGCCAAAAGAGAATAAAGGACCTATTTCTTGTCCTTGGTCCCAAGTAGGAAGCTGTTCTCCAGAGGTGTGTACTTGTCTTCATACCACATGGAAGCTGCCATAGCTGATGGTGTATTTGTCAACTGGGAAATAACTAACCCCCTGCCCGATAATCATGGGATACCCTAAGGGATGATGTTCAGTGGTAGTTGGTCTGCAGTGTCAAGATGTCGCAGGGGAGTGGAGAACAGCCTTAGCCACTGCAATGCTAAGTGTGTGTGCGTAATGAGGCAACTAGACATTTAGTTGTTAATCTCTCTATGCAGCTCCTTCAAGCTAGTTATCAACAGCATGAGGGTAGATGGAGCAGTTTATTGTGGCACTCTCCAGGCTTTGGGGTTCTCTGTGTGTCTGTGGGAGCAGCAGTGAGGCGAAAGAGAGACTTGTCAACACGGGCAAACAATCATGAATACTTGTATGGTTCAATAGGACAGGTTCACCATGGTACACGCTTTCCCATCACTCGTAACTCCTATTCGACTGCTAGGTCTTTTGCTTCATAATTTGATTTCTTGTAGCTACACACACTCTACCACTGTCTATCAAAATGAGCAACTGTGTGCAGTGCTGGCACTTAATGGTTAAAATGCTTGTTTTACATAACCAGAGCATAACCTTGGGAATTAATCTCCTTACTTATTAAGGCAAGAAAGTAATTGGATTTTCCTTCTGGTAGCTTTTCTTGTCTTTCCCACATTTTCTGTCCCAATCATGAAAGCATGGGGCTGTCTGGGCAAGCACTGGTCTCTTGCATGTTCTTCACAAGAATAATTAGTGATGTTTCATCAATTACCCTTTGCAGTTTTATAATAAGTTAGTTTTTCCAAGCAAATTTTTAAAAATACTATTTGTAAAAAGTGTTCTTCCGTATTTCACAGCTCATTATATTGTAGCTCTTGCTGCCCCCTTTTAAAGCCTTATCTACTCGTATTTAAGTAAAGAGTTCTTCATTAGAAGTGAAAATAAACCTGAGAACTTCCATTGTGCCATAGGAGTGTGCATTAGAGAGGATCTTTGACTGGGTATCCAGTCTCCACTGTGCTTGAAATACAGAATAAATAAACTTGGGGAATAAGTTCCTTGTTCATTTTTATTTCTGATCATAAGTAATTTAAAAAAAAGATTCACTATATAATTTCTGTTCCCTTTACTTGATCTACAAAATTACACAGTTGTTCTTGGTCCTACATTTGATCCAAGGCTTGTGGGCTCTTCAGTTTAATTTGTAATTTGTCCATTAATTAAGAAAGAGAAAATGTAGTGTGCTGGGTGGAGCTGGGGACCAGGAATCAAAGCTTCTGAGTTCTTCCTGGCTTTGTTCCTAACCTGAGGAAAGTCACTTACACCTTCTGGCCCATATTGTCTCTGGGATTCTCAGTATAATTATGTTTAAATGCCCCCAAGCAATGATATGAAAGCTGATAATGGCAAGATAGAAAGTGCTTCCTTTCACAAGCTCCACAGAGATCTTCAGTTGCAGGTTTCAGGTCAAGTCCCCTTTAGGTTCTACCACTACGTGGCTTAAGTAATTATGGAAGAACATGGGCATGTCTATTGTGTATTTCTTTGTGAAGAAAACATTCAACCAGTCTTTGACTGAGAATGATTTAGCATCAGTAATGATGAAGAAGGCAAAGGACTGGCTTGGTTTCTGCAGTCCCAACATGTCTGTGCACCTAGAGCAGGAAGGAAAATTCCTTGCACTATGAATGTGAGAGCATTTGCTGTGATTCACTGTGGAAAGGGAACATCAGTGCCTACCCTGCTGAAACCTTGCAGCTTAACTGTCCTTGCACTTTATTTTTACCTGGATCGCTTAAAAATTAAAAAAAAAAAAAAAAAAAAATCGGAAGAAAAGCAAAGAAAAAACCCTTTGTAAGAACTAAGAAACCAGAGGAATAAATAACCACTAGGGAATTCCCAGCACATCCTTTTCTGAAGGTTTCAGGAAATTCCATTTGTTGGAGGAAACGCTGAAAATTAGGAGGAGCCCAGAAGAGGAACTAGCAGGAGACAGCTGAGATAATTTTTCACTGCCAGGACTGCACTGTGTTGTCTCTCCTTTTACAACTCATCGGCAGGCATTATTACCTGGTGAAAAAATTTGTTTTGCAACTCATCCTGAGTCCTCATAAATCATTAATGCCTGGCTAAGCACAGTGTGAGCATTACAAATACTCTGAGAATGAGGGCCCGTTCTGATATAACCTTGTGTCCAATACTAATGCCTGCTAGTTATTTAGTAATACAAAGGAGCCTCAGCAAGGAAGATCGATGAATCAATGCAGTCTCCTGACTTCCTTCTCCTCTCCACCTGCCTGTTCTCTTTCTAGTTCAGAAACCAAGCCACAAAAAATACAGGACTGTTCATAGTCATCCCTCTGTGGAGAGCACTATAACAAGTCAGGGGGACAAGGAGAGAATTATGGCATCTGAATGTCTATAGGAAAAAGAGGAGCTTCAGTTTCTGATTAGGGTTTGTTCTGATTTCTGGTTCTTTATGAGACAAATTGCACCACTGCTCCAGACCAGTCTTTTCTGGTTTGCATCCCTTAATGAATGCATGCAGTATAAAGCACACTGAAGTGTGTAAAGAGCATAGATAGAAACTGTGCCCCGGAACTGCAGGACTGGATGTAATTACAGAGTGCTCAGTAAAGTCCAAGTAATCAGCCCATTACCTGGGAGAGCCATTTGGGGACTTACATGCTCGAACCAGCTCTCACAATACTGGAGATAGCACAGAGAGCACAACATCTATAGGTGCAGTGGCTGAACTTTGTGTATTGTTATTTGGCAATCTTGGCCACAGTCATGAGTTCAAGGATGGTCTCTACTGTCCCACTTACCCTGACCTTACCTCTGAAAACCCCCAGCCCATTCAGAGTGCAACTAAACTCTGTTGCCTCTTCTCTCCTGGAGCGCAGGATCCATCTAAGCAGTTGCTGTTCATACACTTGTGCTTTTTGAACACTAAGAATAATTGATCATGAGCTTTCAAAGGAGGAGATGGAATGAGGTGAGATGGAGATTGACCCCTCATGTAAGTGTAATCTTAAACTTGTATCACTTAGTCTTGGAGCCCTTGTCTTGAAAGGTTCTGCAAGGAAGACTGTAAAGGGCTGCCACAGGTACTAGAGAAAAGGTTCTTGAATAGGAACTTAGGAAAAGTGCAAATGGGGATGGAGGACAGTAGTTGGGCAAATTTGAAAAGGGGAATGACAGAAAACAAAAGTGAAATTAAGTAGGGGATAGGAGAATATCAGAAAGTTTAGAGGGAAAAGTAACTGTCTTTAAGAAATGAAATGATAGAAAATTGGTTGGGAGGAAAATGTAGTTGCTGTAAGTGAAAGTGGGAAAATGGACTGAGACAGAAAAAAAAGTCATTCATATGTGAAAAGGGACAAAAAATGCTTCCTCCACAATTGCCTCCAAAAGCATGCAGCTAGGAAGCACCTCGTGCTGTTCCTGTGAAACCAGAGACCTTAGTCACTCTGACCCTAAATCAGGTGGAACACCCCTTGTGTCCAAAGCATCCTTGGTCTTCAACTGAGGCCTGAAGCGTTCATGGTCAAGTCGGACTTCAGGCACCACACCTCCAGCAAAAGCCTGAAACTTTCCTGCAGAAGAGCGAGCATTCGGTCCCCATTTTAAGTTTTGCTCAAAATGTATCATTGTACTTTAGCTCAGATGAATTTGTTAAAAATAGCCCCTGCTATAGCACCCACAGGACAGAGTGGTTTATTTTCCCCTGTTATAGATCTGACACAAGCCTGCTGTTATTTCTGTGCCCTCTCTAATGATCTGCTTGCTCTCTGGAGAGCACTGACCCATTTCAGCATAGAATAATTAGCCTTTCAGACACTACTGTGTTTCCATTAAATAGACATAAATGTGCAAGGTGACATTTATTTACTTAGGCCTGAAAAATGTGCACCACAGATGTTGGGGCTTGGGAGAACTTCAATTTCTTTTCATGCCACGGTTGTGTATTTGCATGCTTTCATGTCGTTTAACCACTAGGGCTTCACTGAAACAATTGCTGTTGAGTTTCTCAGGGCAAGCAGCAGAATGCAAAGATTATTTGGGTCTTCATTTCACCATAAGGCCCTTTGGCGATGCTTTGGCAGCCCAGTGCCCGAGCCTGACAGTGGCATTAAACACAGTTATAGTTACACACTCTTTGGGTCCCTTTTACTTCGTGTAAGGAAGGACTCCATGTAAAGAACTGTTCTTGATTTACAGATCTGTCTGAAGAGGAATGTGTTCAGGGTGTTATACTGAGAAAATGAGAACCTTGACCTATTGCAAACATAAAATAAAACCAAAATCCTTTAGTATTTAAAATCAGCTCTTTTATCATCTTGATCACTGGCTTCTGAACTGCCAGGCTATTGCCCAGGTGAAAAGTATATTATTCATCTTGATAGCCACTTTGGTCTGCAAAGTTGGAGGGAAGTCTTACCCTTAAAAGTCCAGCCAGCATATAAAACATGTAGGTTGCTTAGTAGTTCACATCCACACATGAAGACATGGCATGCTATTATTTCATTCTGTTAGTACCAATAGGCTTTATAAAAGGAGACATCACGCAAGGTAGGTGCTTAATTGCAGGATGGAAACACTTTCATAGGTTATTTTAATCATTACGATTCTTTCATGATGTGTGAAAGTTGATTGTTGCTGTAAATGAAGCCATTGAAGGCTAAAAAATAAAAATGCTGTGATGGTAAAAATCCTTGGAGTGCAAAAAATGGGAATTGCTATAAAAGGCAGTAATTTTTTCTCTGCATGAGATTATTTTTTATCATAAGGATGCTTTTAAGCTAATTCTGAAACATATACAATTGTAGTCTGTATAGATGAGGTATATGTCAAGATGCATTGATAATTTGGCTAATTTTTTGTGCACTGTAATTTATATATTATTTAGAAGTACTATTTTATTATGTTAACTGAGAGGCTTAACACATTTTTACTATGTTAAGGATAAGTTATTTTTGCAGGTCTTGTGGTTTTATTATTTTGACCCATATCCAGTTCATATTGCATCATAATACCATATTTTTACTAATATTATTCTAGTATGTTCAAAACTTATTTGCATTTGGATAGAAATTCATTAGCTCTTGATTTTTATTATAAGAAATTATTTTAACTTTTCTGTGATAATGTGTTTCTGATTTGCTGATGCTGAAATATTTTGTTTTCATTTTTAACCCTTCCAAATTTAGGATTGTTTTTGCTTTTTTTCTGTATATATATTTCAGTTGTTTAGACCTACTGGTTCCTGCTTTTTTCTTTTTCTTTTTTTAATATGTTATGTTCGTAACTTCTGACTGTCTGTGTTGAGCCAATCTTACCAACAAAAATATCAGTTGTTTCCTGTTTCTCTACTTCTTTACAAAAAAAAAATGAAAAGTAAAAAGTAAAAATAAAAAACTCTTAATGGGAACCCTGGCACTGTCTGTCTTCTCTGTTCTGCAGAAATGTTGAAGGAGTTGAACCAGCAACGCAGAGCGAAAGAGTTTACAGACCTGAAAATTATTGTTGAAGGCAAAGAGTTTGAAGTCCACCAAAATGTTCTAGCTTCCTGCAGCTTGTATTTCAAGGACCTGATTAAAAGGTTTGCCTTCCTTCCAGCTGTGATCTGCTCTGTTCTTTTGTAGGGAGCATTTGTGTCGCTTTTTTTTCCTCCCCTCTCTTGCAGGTTTATGAAGATTGAATCTCCTGTCACAGAGCCAGTAGCCATTCTTTCCACCTCCTCTGAATGTATTTCCAAACTGAGACTCAGACCCATTTGTTACACATCTGACTCGTACAGTGTAATTATTTCTGATGAGTAGAGGCCAGTTTTGGCCGAAGAAAGTGTTTCACCACTGAGAGATCTAAGATTTAAACTCAACTGCTAATGGTGATTCAGACCACAACTAAAAACTATTGCTGTCAATGTTTTCAAGGGACTCTGTCACATGCGACAAAAGTCTGTCCTTCGGGCTACAATAAGCCATCAGTGTTCTGGTGAGCGATGCTGAGACATCGTGCTAATAAAGCATTTTGAGTATCATAATCCCTTCACCCTGAAATCTTTGTTACATGCTTTTGTGTAGCTTTTATGGGCAAAGGGATTGATATTTTTATTATGTGGGGACTTTCAAAAGAAGAAAAGACAACTGATTAATTTCTCTAGAAAAGATTGGAAATAAGATGATTTTCTGGTCAAAATATAGCTCAGTCTGCATGTTAGACTAAGGGTAGATTACTCCTACAAACACTCTAGCTTAGGGTAGGTACAATATGTACATTTTCTAAACATCATGTCTCCGCCTTCGCATTTTCCCCCCTCTGTTTCTAGCTGATTGATTCTAAACAGTGCATGATAATCTTTTTTTTCCATTACATTGATTTTTCAATTTGTATGCTTCATATACTCGCATAGGAATAAATTGGTACTCTCGTATTATTAGTAAGTTAGAGTAGCAAGTAGGGAGAAAAAAACCGTGAGGATAACTTTCATTTTTCTCTCAATCATCAGCAAATTAATGCAGCTGCTGATTTTGCCTTGCAGTATTTTCCTGAGCAGACTGAGCCTGGACTGTGCTAGAAAATGGGATTAAAGAACATTTTGCTTGCTTCAAATCCTGTATTTAAATTTTGCCAACTAACACAATAGTGACTGTATTTTATTTCAGGATGGCATATTGGCTGGTATCTCCTTTCAGTGTATTATGTCCTTTTGCACAAAACTGGTTTTATAATTATGGATATATATTACATTTCTATGATATAACTGTGCTGACTGCCTTATCAATTATTCATAAAAAATATGTTGGCCTAGGAAGCATGTCTTTTCCCCTCTGTAAATCTAATGATTGCTAGCTGTAGCTATGCCAGATCTCTCCTGTCCTTTCTCTTCTGTCTGCTCATTATCATTTAATTGTTAAGGCTACAGTATATGCTTTTTAGGGTGATAAGGAGTAGAGTGTATAGGGAAAGAAAATCTTAGAATCAACTTACAGAAATCCAGTAACTGACTGGCCAAAGACTGTCGTTTGGATTTTGCTGCAAAGACATCTGCTTCTGTGCAGAAGTCACCAGGCAGCATCTATTTCGAGAAGCACACTGAGGAATGTTGCTGCTTTATTATTTAGTTATCGAATGGAGATACACTTTAGGCTGAACACTGTTCTGATATGAACTCATTTAAAACAAACAAACAAAAAAAAAACCCAACCTTTTTAAATGCTCTGAAAAGAGACTATGATAGCAAAACCTTAGATTTCAGCATTTATTGTCTTTCAGCTGCTCACATAAGGCTCACATGCATTACAAGAAAAAAACAGTGAAAGGTTTAGCCCATTTGCCAACCTCGCCACTTTTTGCCTTCTTTCACATCATCATCAGCAATAAATATTCCAGAGGTTGATTTGTGTCCACAGTCAGGTCTCTCCATCCCAGTTGTCTTCCATATATAACCTCAGTCGCACACATGTAACCTTGATGAAGGCTAATGGAGTTGCACAGGTGTATCCAAGGCAAAAATACCTTTATTACTGATGATGATGCTTGAATAAGGAAAAATCCAGCTTGATGTCTAGTTGAGTTTGCAAAACTGTCGGGTGAGAAAAATAAATATTCACCTGTAAACTGAGCAAATGTGTCTTTGCGAGACAATAAACTCAGGGCTATGGGGTGGAATTTCTAAATACTTGCTTTTTAGAGGATAGTTACAGTAGAAAGGGTAGTCCTTTTAGAAGCCACATGAAGTCAATGAAAGTCAAGGACTCAAGTTGCAAGAGGTACTCAGTATTTTGTAGGTTCATGCCCTTAATAATACAAAATCATTATAGTTCACAGAGTCAGTATGTTTATAAATACAACACGCCTAGAATCCTCTCCTGTTAGCATCTCCTTTGAGATGGTACTTTAAGCTTTATGTGATTTTTATCTTTGTATTATTATAGAAATTAAAACAAGAAATGGCAGTTTTTCTTGAAGAATAAAGGACATCTCTTTATGTTAAGTATGATATAAAGGCCATTTCATTCAGTGCATGCCAGGGTTAAACTCTAATGCCATTCCAACCGAAGGCACTAACAGGTCACCAGAAACATCAATGAGATGATCTATTCATGAAGGTGCTATGTGCATTCATATAGATACGCAGAAAAAGAATATCTTTCAGAGTATTTACTTCAGCTGTTCTTTGCCACAGGCTAGTTATTGTTAACCTCATGTTCTGCCATTGATTCCACTGTGTGTTGGAGTTGGTATCTGATGGTAGAATAGCAAGTAGTGTCTCAAAAGAATAAAAGTGACATGTTCAAAGCCAAATAAAAGATAATGTTCGATTATCCCATCCTCAAAAAAAAACCAAAAAACACCAATATAGACAAAAAGCATAATAGAACTAGAGTTATTGCCCTTTTTGAGGAAGGCTATTTCATGAGAATTAGTCATAGCAAGGAAAAAAATACGTTGGTTTTATTGCACTGTAGTGAAAAGATGGTAACCAGGTTTGATTGACCAAAACAATTCTAAAGTTATGTACTATTTATGAAACAAATTTTGTAATGAGAGCGCACTTTGAGAAACCCTTAGGTTCTCAGAAAATGGTTAATTCTACAACGTGCTGAGCATTCTGGTCCTCATCCAGAAAATTCTCATTCCATGTGATTTATCTTCTAAATATATGAGCATGGACCTTTTGAGGTTGGTTTAGCCCAGTCCTGAGCCTAAGCTCAGCACCATACCAAGCGCCGTGCTCTTGGGAACAGGTTAACCAGTCCCTGTTAGGAGCTGCACAGCACTCGAGCCTAAGCCAGGACTCAACGTTCATCTCCCTCCCAACAGCAGCTGACTATAAAAACCACTCTTAGTCCTTTTCAGTGAAAAGGACTGAAATCTGAAAAGGATTAAGTGTATTGGGAACAGCAGGTGTGAAATGTTCCTGACGTCTCTTCCACTTCACTGTGCCCACGAAGGGAGGAAAGTGAGGTGCAGGGGAGGGATGGTGATGTGTGAAGATGGGTGCATGCCCAAGGCTGGTCCCACAGTAGGACATACTGCAATAACCTCAGGGGCTCTGAGGCTGTCGCTAACAACCTCGGGAACAATTTTATACAATATTTAACATATTTGGGGAGTGCTAGGTTTCCTTAAGTTCTCTTCATAAAATCCCCTTTAAAGTACCTTCTTTTCTGTGGTGAATATTCAAGCCTACTTTATGACAGGTATGGGGTTTAGTACCTGGCCTTACTGCTTGCTCCTTCAGCCATAGAGCATATAGAGGAGTTGATGTACTTTATCTGTGCTTAGGGAAATCAGGTGGTTAGTCAGCTTCTTCAAACTGTGACCCATACAAGATTACTGCAGTATAGGACTTCAGGAGAAAATGGATGATAAATAGCAGCTGGAATAGGGATCTGTCCTCTAAATACCATCTTACATATTTTGAGTGCACCACCAACCACAGTTGCTTCCAGTCTGCCTGACTTTGGCCTCTAATTTGCACCTATATTTTAGGTGGATTTTAAGAAATCAGCCTTCCCAAAGCAGGGACCTAATTTGTGGTACAGGTGATGAAGAGAAGCACCTTGAAGGCTTCCAAAGGAGCTTTTTCTCCTAATTCAGGCACCTATGTGCAGGCAGGTGGGAGATTCCCTCTGGAGCAATGAGAGGTGCTTGTCTCTTGCTGTTAGGCAACCAATATTTAGGCTCAAGGTTGGCATCTAAGGCAGATATAGTCTAACCTCACTTTCTAGACTACTGCTGTAGTCTACAGAGAGGGAGACATACCTCTCCAGGAGGCAAGTCCTCTCGCCATAAAATAGGTGTCTAAGATACAAGATGAGGAGGAGGCCATCCCTCTTTACTATTAATAAAGAGAGAGCTGAGGTGATTTGCTTAGACTCTAAACTTACGATGGGTGTTACATTGCTTCCTTCAGGGGTCCAGCCTAATCTGGTTATCTAAGCTTCTTCTGCTGTTGTGAGGAAAGACAGGAATGTCCGTAGGGCAATTCGTCCCACCTTAAGATAAATAACGTGAATTGCCTTGTGGAAGTGCTCATATTTCTTTGCCCATGGAGAAAGGCCAGTCACCCAGCTCTGATTAGACACTTGAATTGTAGTTGGCTAAAAGTACGTGAATGATTCCTTCCAGAACCCAGTGTTTGTCTAAATGTCACATACATGTGCTTATATATGTACACAGAAAGAATGAAGTAGATCACAATCCATCAAGAAAACCATATCTAAAATACCCCTCTCTCAGAGCACAGATTTTCTTATTTAATCCAGTCTTGTAGCTACAGCTCCTTGGTTTGGGGAAGGAGAGAAATGAGCTCTGTGCCTTTCTATCATCTGCCCTAGAAGAAATGGTAGAAGATGTGTGTGTTCTGGAAGGAAGGAAGGAATGGAAAATCCCATGAAGAGGCATCATTTTTTCCAGCTGCATTTGGGATAGACAAATACAGCTGCTGGATGAATGGAATGTCTGATATTTCCATAACAAAGAGAGTTTTACCGGAACATTTTAATTTGCTCCTTTCTTCTTCTTAATCCAACCCAAAGTGCTGGAATCTCTACCAAATATGACATAAATAATAGGAAGCACTTGATATAAAAGTCTCTTCTTGCCAAAAGTCTGGCCAAATGGGCAGACTTTAGTTTTATTTCTCTGTGGTCAATTATAGTTTTATTTCTCTGTGGTCAGTTAGTGGTAAAGATACACATATCCTGTCCTATAAGCTTTATCTTTTCAAGATTTTATTTTAATGATAATTTCTAATTTTGAAGTCACCCTGGCTGCCTAATTCCACTAGAACAGAGCAGTAAGTCACATACACAGATTCAGTGACAAGAAGCAAGTATTTTTGATGCAGTGTAATCTGGCAATGCTATGTTCATCCTTCTTTTCCTAAGGAGCAGAGCCAGTGACTTCATGGCCAAATTGCTTTTCCACGATACCTTGCCTCTTTTTGCAAGGGTTTAGACTTTGGGTTGTGGGTTTTTTTCTTTTCTAAAATAGGGTTGTATATACTCTCCTAGGGCTTGAAGGCAGGGCAGGAAGGCAGGAGAAGTAAAACATTTAGGGTGAGAGGACCAAATTCCTTTTGCTTTACACCTACACTGAAGACAGAGATGTCATTCTGCATTTTACACCATTGTGTGGAAAGCCAGCATTTGGATGCAAGACAGAGAAACCTGCCGCTATCCATCTGAAACAGTCTGACAAAACTGCAGAAGCATTTAGGTGTCTGGAAAACAGACTGTCTGGTTTGTGTTTACGTTGTAAAAAGCCCAAAATGAGAAATAGCAGATGAAAGAAAAATCTACTCTTGGTGACCCATTCGTGTTTTCCTACTTATTAAGAACCTTGCTTTTAACTCTGGGAGAGGAGCAGGCAGCATTTCTACATCTGCATGCTTCAGCTCCATTGTAGAACAGAATGAATGTGGAAACAAATTATAACATTTCTTTGAAAACAGAGAAATAGGGAGTTAAAAATATGATGTTTGTTTCAGGTGCCAGGAGGGATATATTGTGCCTAGACAGACAGCACCCGTGGTTTCTGTTAAACCATTTAAAGGAATCTAAGAGAACGGAAGGTTCACGGGAGTATAAAATATTCTTCACCCTTTACTGCCAGGGTGCAGGTATAAATTATGCTATGGATGACATTTTTCTCTTAAATGAGGGACTGATAATTGCTGTGTGTTGGGCGCAAAATCTTGGCACGGGAAACAGCTTTCTGCTTTCGGTGGCCCCTTTCCATGAGTGCGCTTCACTTGCTCTGCCTGGCCGAGCAGCCGCACTCCCGCCCGCCTGTCGGAGCTGCCTGCTGGGTTTCAAATTTTGCAGCTGCCAGGCCTTGGAAAACATGTTTTCATCACGCAAAAATGTATGGTCTTCTACGTAAATGAATTGCAGCTTACAAGTATTCAGCGGTGTTGCTGGGCTGCCAGGCTAAGGAGCTGCCACCAAACCTGTAGCAGGCATTGCAGCCCGACTATTTCCAGCCTGGCGAGCGTGGCCATGGATTAGGAGGGTGAGTGGCTTGGGCTGGAAGCTGCTCTGAAAGGAGGGACAGATCGATGTGCCCTGCTCTGAAGAGAAACTGTGGCAAGGAGGACAGAAAGGCTTCTTTTCAAGCCTCGAGGTGCAGCTTGCAGAGGCACCGAGCAGAATCACTTTTAACCTCTCGCTCCTCTCCCTCAGTGACAGCATCTCAATTTACTGTAGTTTGGGCCTTTTGCTCACATAATTTCTAGACACAACTACAAATCCTGCAAATCTTATCCAAGGAATGACAGACTAATCACCTCTCTTGCTCTGGCTAGACCTCTCTGCAAGCCATGCAGCTGTCATACAACCACTCCTAAGATGCCGGTACGGGTGACCTACCTATATTTACTTACGTCTCACAGCCCTGTCTAGGCTTGGCTGTGTTGAAATTTAGGGGCGAAAGGGAACAGTTATCTAACAAGGTGCAGTTCAAGCTAAATAGATCAAAGACAACAAAAAAAACTTCCACAGCGTAGAAACCAGAGCTGTGTTCTTGAAAGCTGTCATTTTTGGGCCACTTCCAAAAGCCAATCTTGCCCTAAAACGAGGGTAATCAAATCTCCGACTCCAGCATGCTCCCACGTAGCTCCAGGGATCAGCAGTTCACTTCCTTTCATTTAAATCATCAAGGATTAGCCACTGCCAGATTGGGATAATGAATTTGAATTAATATGACCAGGTTATGATCATATCAGATAACGATCCCTTCTTTTTCCTTGCATAGTGCTAAGCTTCAGTGACAGAAATACTCCGAGCAGTTCTGTGGGGTGGGGTGGGCAGGGATTGATGGTGTGAGAAGAGCTACCTGCCTTTTCCCACATGTACTGTGGCCATAGGTGATGCGATACATTACCTTTCATTGATGTCCAGAGCACAGGCTGGCTCTACGTATACCATAGAAAAGTACTAGTACCCTGTAGCTGAGTGAGAAAGAACCAGTGCCTGACAGAATTAATTCTAATTACTGAAATGCTGATTGGGATCTTTGGACACTACCATAATCATAGTAGTAGTAATAAATAATAATTGTGGTTATCATTATTTTATTACTGTTTTCCCTCTAGACATTGCAATGATGAGAAAGAGCCTTGGATAGACTTACCTACATAATTACTTGTATAAATTTTGCCACATTCCTAAGAATCAGGTTTATTAGCTGCATAATGCCAGCTCTCTGCTAAGCTGTTTTTTGATAGTGTAATAAATATCATTAAAACAAATCAGATAGGAGTTGGTTAAGGGGCTGAGCTTTAAGTCTGGTGAGAATAAATTTTTTATTCTGTCATTTTATTTTTAATCTTCCTTCCCATATAATCCACCAAAACTTGCTTGCATCTTTTATTTACCGTTAACAAATAGTAGCTCTCACCCCAGGACATTTTGCCACATATTTGCTGAATTAGGCTGCCAGAGATACTTGCAAACAAGTTAGATCCTGCACTGTTAATAAGTTGTCCCATTTTTTTAACTTCTCCACTAGTACCATGTGAGATTCAGCTTATTCTCAGTCCCTAGCAAAAGTATAGGTCGAAATGCTGTTCTTCCAAGGGCACTCACTATTCACTTCTTCATTCACTTGCTAGTCATTTAAGCCAGCATCTTCAAACTCGTCATCTTCTTTCTTAAATCTCAGCAGGGAGGCAGATTTGTGCCTCCGACTGTGATCTCCGACACTATAGCGTTACAGGCTGCCGCTGATCCTGCGCCTTTAGAAATAGTCTTGACCGAGCAATTAGATTGTGTTCCGTCGGTGAATAGCATTAAGGGTATGTAGGAGACGTGGCTCTTTTGTTTGTTTTATTTTATTCTGGCCATGTTGTCCGTGAACAAAAGCATTTGCTGTTAATCCCGTTGCTCGACTTGGTTTCTAATGATCATTTCTGTGATGGTGAATTAGCAGGAGCTGCTAGTGTATGCCCGAGCTCACAGCCATTAATTTTCTTGATTTTCTTCTGATAGAGCAGGTGCAAACTGGCAGCGTTTGACCCTAATAAGTTACACTAGTCTTGCCAAATTTTGTTTGCCTGGAACAAGGAACATTATTTGTATCAACATCCTGGTAAAAAGTGAGCAAATGGATTTGTTGGTCAGGTAAATTTTCATGACAAATTTGCAAGCCTGTGTTTAAACAATGTAATTTATTTAATCTTGTGATTTTACTAGTTCTTTATCGTAATCATACAATAGCGCCATTACAGTATATGTTTTCTTCTCTCATGAGACAGATGGATAGTGGCTGAGGCTCAAAGATAATATTTATCTACAAGATAGTATAACAAAGGCAGAGATTTGCAAGTTAATACATTTTGAGCTGATAAAATAATTCCAAAGGAAAAGCGATGCTAGGGTGTAATTTATTTTTTTTTAAATCCTATTTAATAGAACATTCAGTGCCTTATAACATACATATTGCAATGATGTTGCTCTATAAATGTCCCTTCCTGTCATCATTTACATGATTGATTACCTTGCAGCTGCATAAACTTGAATAACTCAGAAAATAACCTGTTACCTCAGTATGCACATGCATCTTGGTGCGTGTGTCGTGGAAATGTATGTTAGTATGTTTGGGCATCTATGCTTTTATACTTCATGAGCGTGTAATTATGATAAATCAAGGTCTTCGGTACAAAATACGACTTTCCATGTAGAGTGCCGTGTCTGTTCTGTTCGTAACTGAAGGTTGGCTATAATATAATGAAGTTTCTTTGTTGCTTCTCCCAAGATAAATAGACACGTGGGTTTTGAACCATTAATAACTCTGAAGATGATGAAAAGTCAAATAGTGGACAGTTAAGGTGCAGCAACATTGCACTCTCTTCTTTGCCTGGAGTTTCAATGCTTTAAGGATTATGTTCCACAGTAAGCAAGATGTTCAGTCTAAATTGTATAGACTTGAACGGGAGTTTCTAATGAGGACACAGCTAACAGACTCTTAAGCCTCATGAGAAGCTGCCTATCCCAGCCTGGAGTCCTTTCTTTGGTAATCAAAATAATTTGACAGAGATAAAAAGAAGTAGTTTCTCTTCATTTAAGTGCTTCATCTTACATAAAAATGTTGGATTTCTTGTTTTCTGGAGACCAAAACACTGTCCAGGGAGCAAAGCAATTTGGTTTGATTTTTTTTTTTTTTGTCCCGTCTATCTCGGTAGCAAATATTTTGCTCTAGTGGAATGGGAACACAATTACTGTAGGGTAAACATTTATGTTCCTAATTATGAAAGCAAGCCAGCAAGATCAGCATGTTGAGCTGATGGGGCAGATCCTGGGAGGGCACGAGGTGAAGAGGCCAGCAGGCAACTGGCCAGTGGGACAGGCCGTTGCTTTGGTCCATGCAGGGAGGGACCAACCCCAAAATATGGGCTTCAGATGCTTCAGTCCAGGGTGGAGCTGGAGCTCCTACCTGTGTGTCGGCAGTCCCATAGCCTCCTGTTAGCTCAAACATGTGCTTTTAGTGGAGAATATTCAGATTCCTGAGTTGTGTGAGATCCTGAGCAATAGATAGTCAAAGATAGCAATTTTTTTTTATTACACTACCAAAATTGGTATGTTTTCCTATTTCTTAAAAATAAATTCTGAGTGTAGTATGAACAAAATTGAGGCTATATTATGGAGCTAGCTCTTTGCCGTTGTCTCCTGCTGGGAGAAGCAGGTAATGGTGGTAGGCTCTCTGTTCACAAGCAGAAGTGATGGACCCCGGAGGGGCAGAAAGAAAAAGGCACACATAAGTCCCGTGTGTTCAGGGAAAGATCACAAATGATAATTCTGAATATGTCTTTATTTTAAAAGATAATCATTTATTTCAGTGCCCTTTTGGAGCACAAAGCTTAAATATACATCATACCTTTGAATCTATGGCACAGTGAGTCATATGGCTTCGAATATAAATAGGTGTCACAAACTCTGTCAGTCCTCCTGTTCCCAGCCAGGCAGCCTGGGAGGAAGCTGAACCAACTGTTCCTAGGCAGTAACGTACATTTACATAAAGTGTTTCACATTTTTCATGTTTATTCCGTGCAGATGGCTCCATTTTGAACATCCAGAATTTGTTTTGACTTTGTGACTATAGCTTGTAAACACAGAGTTGGCTGGCATCTGTACTGGGTATAGGTAGCTTTTCGTATTTGATCTAAAATTGAGTGGGGCTGTAGCCAAACCATTAGTCAGTCAAAATAATGTCGCAAGCCGGTTAAAGGCAGCATATCCAAACCACAAGGGAAGCCTGAATTGGAGGCAGTAGCACTGTCCATAAATTGACAAATTGATGCGCTAGTGGTGTTTCACTTACACAGCTACTTTAGCCAGACTCTAAATGTGGCTTTGCAAATCAAGGCATCTCACTATTAAATGTTTTGAACTGAATCACAGTTACGTTCTCTTACGTGAATGTGTTGATACGAATAATGCAAGGAAAATGCATAGATAAACATATTTATAACTCAAGATGCAGAAAACTCAGTTGCATCACTACTAAGCATGAAAACACTAGTGCTGATTCTTGTCTGTGTGTATTATATGTATGGAAATTATTTTCAAGGACAAATTAATACCAAAAATGTAAAGTTCTCTACTTTTCCTTTTGTCAGTTCCACTCCTAAGTCTTACAGATGAGGTTTTAGGGTTACTTTTCCTGCTATCAGTATTTAAACGTTTTAGCTCTTTTCTATATATTAGTTAACAGAAAGGGACACCAATTTTGATTTGTTATTTGAGAGCGTAGTCGAGCCATCTTTTGCTTTAAAAGGTTCCCTGTGCCTTTGTCTTCTCTAGTTTAAGTAATTAAGTTGAAGGATAAGTAGCCAGAGTATGTTCAAAGGCCTTGGCTTTATTTTGTTAGACCTAATTATTCCAGACAATACAAAATATTTTTCAGTAACTCCCCCCTTACCCATTCAGAGTGTATCTGTGCTTCCTGCTTATCTGCAGGTTCAGTTCTGCTTGAACATTGCTCAGGTCTATCACCTTGCTGGAGAAATACATGATTTGTAAATCTGAAAGAATTCCCCAACAGCAACCATAAAATTAAGCTGTTAAAGAGCTCTTGGAGCTTGTTTAAATGCAGACCTAAACAAACCTCTTTGCTGTTTAGCTCAAGATAAATCTTTTTAAAAGTCCTGTTCTAAATCACTTCCCAATTTTAATGAGTTTATATATCAGCCTTTGCCAGATTTTTACTGTAGCTATTCTCCAAGATTACAGCCATGATAAAGTAAGGACTAAAATTGTTTATTATATATTATTCTTCAGAAGCAAAACATTTTCCCCCAGAGGCTGTTGGGAGAGCTATTGATTTTCTGCCACAATGTGAAATGTGTGACCTTTATAATATGAGCAATGATTACAAGGCCAATAAAATGACATCATTCTGTTTAAACTTTAGAGTTCGCAGGGCAAATAGCAGAGTGTGCCACATTTAATGATGTCCACGGACGATAAGTGTACATTGCCTGGCTTCAAGTGAGACTGAAACACGAAGCAGGCAGACGCTCCAGCCCCAGAATACCCCCTGTTTGTGCCAGGAGTGGGTGAACAAGAGTGTACGTACCAGATAGAGCTGTGTCTTTTCCCAGCTCTTAAGGCAAGAAGTCAGTGCTTTTCTGAGAGCAGACTTTTCTAAATGTTTGCATCTACCAATGCCACTGACAAAACTCCTCCTAATGTGGTACAGGATGAGATATTTGGGGCACAGCTGTATACATCCATACAGATTTTCCCCAATGCACTGCATATGCATTTACAGGACTAAATTCTATTTTTGTAATACAGCTTTAGCCACTTCATTGCAGTTCCTCTAGAGCAGCTGAGAGAAGGCTCCATCGCAAATAGATGAAGTATAACCACACAGAGCATATTGATATTCTAATACGTGTGAAAACAAGGAACACAGAAAGCTTTAGTCATGCTTGGAGGGGAATGCCACAACCTGATTCATTGAAATCATTCCGAGAAGAAATCTGTGGAATTTCCTACTTCAGTCACATCAGTCTGCTTCCCCACATTCTTTTCTTCTCTTCCTTCAAATGCTCATTTTTGATCCATTAGGAAGTGCTTCAACCAATTCCCTGTCCAGTCTCCAGCCCGTACCAAGCGAGATCCCTAGCATGGAAACCACGGTAGCTGTGATTTCCCTGTGCAGGCTGAACCAAGCCTGCGCTCACTATTTGGTCCAGCTAAACGTGGAGCTGAAGTGCTCGTTGCTTAGAAAGAGCAAGCAAAGCAGCACAACACAGTCAAGGCATCGCAGAGGAAGGAATAGGGATAATTTTCTTTCCCATTTCTGGCTCATTGTGTAATATCAATAATCTCTGCAGCTTTGTATTATACTTGCCGTAAGTGGCTCTGGTGATTGATTAAACACCTTAGCTTTTCTTTGGCATTTAATCAATTGCAGCAGCAGTTTATTGCGTGGTGTATTACAAAGTAAAAGAGATTATTACTTAATTATTCTGAAAAATAGCAGCTTGCAGTTGTTGCTAACATGGGTATGTGTCTACGCTGACATTGGTGTCACATCATCCTTTCCTTTGTGCCTCCTGGTCTCCATGCTGGGTGAGAGCATGCGATTCCCAATGGGTCATTCACAGTCATTCCCGTAGCCATCGCCAGCACAGTGCAATTAGTGGCATTAAATAAATAATTGCTTACGATGGGGCTTCCCACAGTGCAAAGAGCCCAATTCTGTCGCTTGCTGGGTACCTCCAAATCTCACTTAAATTTTAGGCAACGTCCTTATTAACCAGCCCACGTGAATATGAACTCGCTGTCAGGTACAAACCGCTTCTGGAAACAATTCAGCAAGAATTACATTGGTATCAGGAGGCATTTTGATAGCCCACGGTGCAGCACCGGATGTGTGCACAACTGGAGATAAATCAGATACGAGGCATGTTATTGGTATGTGAGTGCAAGAAAGAAAAAAAATAACATTTTGTGACATCCTCTTGAGGATCTAGGAAATGGCAGCTCTTCTGTTTTGACATCTGAGGTTTTCTGCCTTGAGTGCAAAATTGAATCCATATGCAAGAGTTCAGAAAGAATATTGTGGTGTGATAAAGCATAAGGATTCAGGGTAGTGTACACATCTGTGCATGTAGGGGTACCACAGGTATCGTGATCAGTATGTATTCTTACCAATCTGCTTGTGGAATAGGATGTAACCCATCTGTATTCCCATGCAAAGGGATAGTCCAATATTTAGAATTAAAAAAAGGGGTTTAGTTCCTTGCTTTGCCCCTGACTTTCTCTATGATCATAGGCAAGTGATTTTGTCTCCTTGTGCCTGTTTCCTTTTGTGAATGGGAGTAACTGTTGTTCGCTACCTTAGAGAAGCATATGAAATTAAGGACTGCTAGCAGCTCCTCCACTGTGGTAATAGACACCATCTAAATATTTAGTGGAAAAATGAAAACTCTTCAAAACTTTGATCCTGCAAAGACTTGTATGAATTAAAGCTGTGCCCTTGATTTGAACAGGGCTAGTTAATGGAAGACCAGTGACAAAGCATCCACTGCAAGTTTTAAGCATTTCCCCAAATGATTTTAGGGGTTATTGGGGTGGGTGGGGTGGGGTGTCATGAGGGAAGAAAACTGAACCTTGTATGTTGTTTATTTTTCCTCCATTATGGTAGTAGAGGTCTGACCATCACCTTTCTAGGCAGCTTTGTGAATCCAAAAGGTTGGTAGTGCTCTTGCTCGTGCTTAAAGCTGGCATTGCCTGTGAGTAGTGATGCTTTGGCCAGTCCGTATAAGTCACGCAGCATCGTATGCCGGTTTTGTGTCAATCGTGCAATGGCTTTTGCAAGTACTCTAGCAGAATTGGAGCGAGCAGACGTTGACTGTCCAGTGACTAGGAGAAGTTCATGTTTCTTTGAGAAGGTGCTGGATGGTCCTAACCATTAAAAGAGTTTATTTTCTTACTCCAACAGATTTCCCCTCCCCTCCTTGATGTTACCAAATTTATCATCACTTTTGTCTTTCAGGTGTAACCTGTCTTTAGTGTTGCAGACACATCAGCCAACCATGCATTAAGAACTGGGCCCTTACTTTAATTCAGTATAATTTTCTTTTTGTCCAATAATTTCACAAGCGCTAATCCACACTTCAAATGCAGGAGATACTTTGATCCCCAAATTGTTCAGCACTTCATGCAGGAAAAACCGTAGGCCACAGTCATGAAACTCCTAGAGGATGGCTGCTGGCTTCCTGTGGCAGAGCTGGTTGTTGTTTTCCCCCCTCTCCCTTCTTTGCTCTAACCATTTTGTCTGTCTATCTTGTCTTGTATTCAGTTTTCAAAGCAATTGCCATGAAGGGCTTCCTTTTTTTAGTGCCTAAAAGGGAACAATAGATTTTTAGAATAAGCATATATATATTTTTTATATGACCGTCTGTATATGCATAGCATATCTGTCATATCTATACTTTAATATAACATGCTGAGAAGTTCAAGCTAAACAAATTAATATTTATTATTATTATTATTTATGAAAAGGTCTTTAAATGTATCCTTAAATGCACATGACATTTAAAATTATTCCAGTGCTGGATTTCTGAAAAAGTAGATGACCTTTTCTCTTGAAATTGGAGAGTGTTTTTTCCTTAACAGTTACATTATGCACAGAAGATGAGATGTTAACCAAGATGTTAAAATGTATTGTTTCCCTTTGAAAGCTAATCCTGTTCCTCATTTTCATTAATGTTGGCTCATTCATCTTTCTTTTTCTTTCTTTCCTTTCCTTTCCTTTTCTTTTGCAACTGTTTTTGCATGAAAATGCAGAGTAGAAATAAACAGATTTTTGGTAAGACTTGCTTTAAGACTCTTCTCTTTCAGATCCAGTTAAAGTTTTTAAGTTCAGTTATTTTAAAATTCATATTCTTCAGTTCCGTAAACAAAAATAATGGAGAAATATAATGAGGTGCAAAGCGATTTTCTAGCCCTCACTAATCAATAAATACCAACAAAATGGGGATGGTGTAATGTCCATAATTTAATTGTCTGCTGTTACCAGGTCACCACGAGACAGTAGCAGAAGCGGGGAGAAGCTGGAATTGGCCATGTCCAACCTCACTGCGGATGTCCTGGAATTACTCCTGGAGTTTGTTTATACAGGTTCTTTGATCATAGATTCAGCCAATGCAAAAACCCTACTGGAAGCTGCCAGCAAGTTCCAGTTTCATACTTTCTGTAAAGTCTGCGTTTCGTTTCTAGGTAAGAATCACTCCATCTAGTGAGGTTTTAAGATCTTATTTTAAGGTTTGCAAGTCTTCCTTCTAACAAGTTTTAAAAGATAATTAGGAAACCCAAGATAAAATATAATAAAATTTTAAAAAAAAGTATTTGGGTTGAGATTTGAATTCAAAGTGCTGACACGGTGGTCAGTGGAAAATGATATAAAGAAGTGTAGCCTGTTGTTTGAGTGGCAACTGCTTTCACATCTTGGATAGACTTTTTTCTTGAATCTTGGTTCATACTTGGTATGATGACATTTTGTTTCCCAGAGGTTGATCACTGCACAGATACCAGGCTGTAACGCACAGGTTGCTTATAACTGTAACAGCAAATGTTGGGTGCTACACCAGGCCAGCTTGGTCAAGCACTGAAAGCGTTGCAGGTGGACTCCCACAGAGGAGTCAGGATCTGCAATTGTCTTGCATCCATGAGAAAATCTTTCACATGTCCCATGTTCTTGTAAACAAGATCTGGTTGAACTACTCCAGGTTGAATGTTCATGGGGTTTGTTCTTTCATACAGAGTTATGGTCTGATGGATATGTATCATCACAAATGCTGGATGGGAATGAAAGGCTGCTGTGCTCTCCCTTGGTAACTGGTGTGCCCTGTGTGCATGGGGAGCATTTGCCCGAGCAAGGGTGTTCGGATCAACATCAGCACCAGTGCCCCTAGCCATCCTCTCATGGCCACATGAAAAGCCCATTCTTCCTGTCCAGAGCATCATGTCGTGCTGCTCCTTGCATTTTCTGTATGTTTTCCAATATAGACTATTTCAAAACAGTCCAAGGTGGCCAGCTGAGTTAACTAAGCTTTACCGGTCTGAACTGGAACCATCCAGCCCCGTTTCTGTCATGGCAGAAGAGGAGCCAGAACTGGTGCTCAAATGAAACACATGTTGGTTTATATTCCTGACTGTATCATATGCCACTCCTTCACTAACGTGGCTATAATATCAGTTAATGAGACAGTAATAATTTACAAATTATTAACACAAACTTATTAACACAAAAAGTGTGAGCTTGATCTTATATGACTTACTTCCCATGTTCAAGTTCCAATATCTTTTTTGGACATCTGGTTTCTATTCAGGCTCCCTCAACTTGGTATGGAAGATGTCGTTCCCTCTGGACCCCAAATATATCTTCAACCCACATGAACTCTAGGTTCTTCTTGGCCAGTTCTCATTTAAAATTGACATCTAGAATTACAGAGCCTGGAAGATAAGAGTTTAGAAAATGTTGCAGTCATTAAAAAAAAAAAAACCAAACTCAAATGAGTCCAGTTTACTGCTGTTAATTTTCACTGCTAAGCTGACCTGCTGGCAAGATGAGTGGTGTGACTAGGCTGGCACAATGCAGGCATCAGTAAAGAATCTGTGGTATTGTATTCTTCTCTTCTTTCCAGCTTTTTATATGTCACTTGTTTAAAAGCCTGTTCTCAAGTAAGTGGGTAATGGGGAAATGAAGTCTATGCTTTGCAATCCTGCTGTGTTGGTTGTGCAGCTTGAGTGAGGGCTCTGGCTCTGGTATTGCTTTCCCCCAGCTTCCCTTCATCACCTTTTAAAGTGATTAGATCTTAGGGCCTTTCCAGGAACAGATATGTTTAAGTTGCGCTATCTCTAAAGATTCAGCCAGAAAAGCAAAATACATTTATTTCACTAAATCAATGTGAGATTTCTCTTTTCCGATAGTTAATATTTGAATTCAGTGAACCATGTTATGGTATGAAATAGTAGGTTGGTTATAAGTTCAGTGATATATGGGGAGTCGCTGGAATTTTGTATTCTCATTTGGAGAATTCATGGAGTGTAATTGCTTATTTTTATTTATAGCTGTGACTGGATTGCTCTACAGAGATAGCAGAGCATTTGCCATCTAAAAAGTTGAAGGAAAAGCATTTTTTCTTCTCTGTGGCTGTGTTTTTTCCTTTCATCCCAGCCACCTCTGCTCCCCACAAAGCAAAAATATGGTAAAAAACAGGGTTTTTTCCAGGGTTTCTGGAGGATTTACCAGTATAAACAGTGATTCTTTCTCATCAGTGCCCATATCTAAATAGTGAGAGAAGTGGAGGGAAGTCCAAAGAGGTCCAAGGAAGTAAAAGCCCCAAATTAATAGGTCTGTTCAGCACATCACAGCACCATCTCAGGGGAAATTCAGGTCATCCTTTTTTGGCCATGAAGCTCCAGCAGAGTCCTAACTGGTTGATGTCCAGGCAGCTCTTGTGTCTCTGTCCTGGGCCTCTCAGCAGCACTGGGGAGAGGCACCCCAAATCTACTTGCACTTTCTGGTGGAAACATGCTGCAAATGTGTCAGGAAAATTGTTTCATTTCAATGGGAGATTTCTTAACTAGCTTCACTGGGCTAATTATAGCCATGTTCTCTCTCTCCCCCACATGCTGTCTCCTCTGCTTTTGTCTAGACCATGAGAAATTGCAACAGTTCTGCGCTGACTGATGCAACGATGCTGACAAGTTCGTGCAGGCGCCATATGATAACTGGGCAAATGTTTGCAAACTGGTCAGGACATCATAGGTATCTCCTCCATCCATATGGCTGAAGACTTGAGGGGGTTTCTCTTTTTTTTTTTTTTCATATTTGTTTTACACTATCATCACAGTCATGTCTCAAGTCGGATTTCAGGTGATTCATCAGTATCACCGTTTGGGTCCGTGATGCAGGGACCACCATCGCAGGAGTGAACAAATTCTGAGCTTGTACTTCAGCCAGCTGCTGCTAAAATAAAAGTATTCTTCCTTAAGTGTAAAGAAGTTTCTGGAACCTGTTAGATTCATGGAGCAGAAAAGGAAAGAGCAGGAGCTTTGAATTTTCTTAGTCTCCTGGGCAAAAGGCACAAAGACAAAGTTTGCAAAGAGTGTGAGAGGGAGCTATGAGAAAAACTGAACAATGGACCAGTGGTGAGACCTGCATGAACAGGCATATGCACGTGAGGAAAGAAGAGACCTTTATGGTCCTTATGAATTCGAGAGAAAGTATTGTGGGTAATATTTTGTTCATCCAGCTGGAGAACCACGCTGCCCAGCACTGGAGAAACTGAAGCTTCAACCATATCCGGAGATGAGAGAAATGAGGAACACTCTCACAGGGGAAGTGAAATCTTTTGGATGACGAATACATCTGGAAGTCTTCCACTTATCTCCCATCCTCACATGGTTTTGACACTAGTAGGAATACCTGAGGAATAAGATCCCCATCAGAATGTACACAGAGTATGATGAGGAAATGCATGTTTTATGCTAATTTTAGTGATATCCAAGTCATCATCTAGAAAGCATCTCTAAGTGAAAATACAGTGCTTAATGCACACAGAGGAGGCTTACATCAACCACTGAGCTTCCATCGTACTGTTACCGCAATCTCACTGACTAATCCTTCCTACATACCATCTATCTCTGACTTTATCTCAAGATGTCCCACTCCCAGAAGTGCAGTCTTAGCAGTCTGCCTGGCTGGTTATCTCATGATGACTTTGCACAGGATCTCATTCCAAAATCACTTCTAACACAAGTGGAGAATACCAGCTGCTGATCTGCAATATTGTGACATACATAGAAACAAATATGCTATCCAGCACTGTCTCAGACCAGTGAGAGCCTACTAGATTACATCTGATATCCTTAAAGTCCACTCATAAGCCTGTTATGAACTGTCCTTGAGCACTGGGAATAGCTTACTAGTCAGCAGTCATGTTCCAAATGGACACAAGGTGAGGTGAAACTCCCCAAAAATGTGTTGTTACAAGTCCAGTGTCACTGTGGCAAAACCAGCAATTATTGTAAACATCGGCATCCAAAGGAAAAGGGGTCAGGAGCAGATTGAGCAGAACTGTTCCTTAGCTATCTTTGTCATGTCGGCATCCAGAAGCGCCCCCAGATTGCAATCGCTTGGGGTGGGCTATATTATATAGCAGAAGTCTATAACTAAGTAGTCACATAGGTTCCCTTTATAGTCAGTGAAGAGTAACAGGCATTGGTAAGACACTGTTATGCTCATCCTGATGTCGTTATCCAAAATATTACCAGATTGCTTCTTGGAATTGTTTGTTTATGAGTGTACGGGGATACTAACATGATTGCTCAGTTGCACCATAGACAGCTGGAGTCAAGAGAGATCAATCTTGCCCCCAAATTTTGAGTCAGAGGTGAAAAATGGAGGGTGCATTTTTTCTGTTCACAGGATAGAGATTTTCCATACGTTCTATAGCTGTTGCCCCAACCTCTGTCTCGCTCACCTGCAATGAATCCCTCTAGTTTACATGCCACCTTGCTGTGGTGCTTATCACATCAAAAGTGAGATGAAGTGCAAAGAAGTGTGTCACCAACCTCCCGAATGTACCCCAGTGTGCTTTTTCCTGGGACCCCTCTCTAAATGGCCTTATGATACTTGCTGAATCAGACAAGGATAACATCATTTGGGTCTGCCACCAAGCAGTTTCCTGAGGAAGAGGAAGGAGCGAAGCTCAAAGGGACAAGGTAGAACTGCTTGAACACCAGTGTACCAGGCTGCATCAATCACCCAGCATCGTTAGAGGTAGAAAAAACTGTCCAGATCAGAAGAAACCAGTCGTGACCAGTGCTTTTTCCGCCCCACACCACAGGCTCAGCTGGGAATGGTATGGGAATCTCTCCTGATAGAGGCAGACCCAGTCCCCTGAAGGCAAAGACTCATTCTTGCAAGTCTCTTCCATCGTGTGCTAGTAAACGGCTGCTCAATGAGTCAAACTTCATTATTACCTTTATTATAAACCCTGTGAGGGTAAGGTGGAGCAGTGTCAGATTTGTCTCTGACTTGAGAGTTTGCCAAGCGATGATGAGAGTTTTGGACTCTGTTAGATGATTATTTTACCCACAGCCGTATGTATACATGAAACTGTGCCAACAGACAGAACCTGGAAGAGGTTTTGGAGGGGTTTTTTGGGAAAAGAAGAAATTTTGGGAGCTTTGTGCTTCATAGCTATCAGTTTGCAGCCTGTCTCTGGGCAGTCTTTGAGTGACAAAATCTACTGACAGCAAAAAGTGCCGCTGCTCCAGTCTGCTTGAGGAAATGGGCTCCTTGCAGTCAGTACAATCAACTGATGCAAAATGAGATAACCTAGTTTCAAGATTGCTGGATCTGTAAAAGAAAATAAAAAGAGGGAAAAAAGAAAAAACAACACCAAAACTCCTAATCTCATGCCAGGTTAAAAAAAAAAAAAAAAAGTAGGTCATAATCCCATTTTAATAAAAGCCACGTATCAATAGCGTGCAGGTTTAAAATCTGATGAACGCAGAACCTGGGCGTAGGGAAAAATCCCCAAGCATTTCCAAAAGAAGCAATCTAATGGGAGTTTTGTTTGAAGAGATGTGGGGCTATCGCACATTCCTGTCCAGTGCTTTGAAAGGGTGCACTAGGATATGGCACTGCCCAAATGTGATATACTTCTCCTCTGAGAAGCCTGCCACTGGTACCGATGCTTTTGTGATCTATTGCAGTCTGTCTCTTTCTTTTCTTGGTGCTATATCTTAAAAGAATATATTCTGCCTATTAGTAGTGGCTTCGTTAACAAAAGCTGAGAAGAATCTGAGAGTTCCTCTTATAAATGTCTGAAATTGGTGGGTTTTTCTTCAGAATAGCTGAAAAGGAAAACAGTATAGTCAAATGTATGGTGTAGCACACTTTTAACGCAAAGCTACACACTGTGCTGTTACTTCTGTTTGCCGGGTAGGAGATAATGCTGTCTCCTCTGTGCATGATTTTCTTTGAAACCCACTACACAACATTTAACAGAAGGCGTTAGTATAATCTGTGTTTTGCATAAGGGATGTCATCACATTCAGCAGGAACAAAGTTCCTTTGAAAAAAAAAAGGGGGGGGCAGGATTTTTTTTTTATTTGAAGTAGCTTAGTAGCTGAACAGGGCAAAAATTATCATAAAGTGACTGCAGCATCCTCAGAAATGTCCTTAGTGCTGTTTGCATTTATTCTTAAGTGTCTGCACTGGCGTTTACATCTTTGCTGTTTCTTAAAGCAACATTGTAGGCGGTAGAAATAGCAGCAGTCTTTTGGCTGGGTTCCCGTCCCTTGGGAAGCCCCAGATACTATTATGTCAGTAGGTTTCCCCAGTGCCTTGTGAAGGCTTACACAAAAAGCAAACTCGGTGCATTTCTCTCGCCATCCCCAGCTCAGTTGTTAGATAGACTTTGATTTTTGTCCTTTAAACCCTAATCCTAAAGTAACCCAGGGTGCTGCTTCTAATTAACTCCCTGAAATTAATTAGGGTTCGAGGTTTGTCCATGGCTCTTGTTTTTTTCATGATCTCAGTAAAAATGTGAATCTTGCTTTTAATAATACTCACTTGCCTTTTTTTTTTTTTGTCCTTTTAGAAAAACAGCTGACTGCTAGCAACTGCTTAGGAATATTAGCCATGGCTGAAGCTATGCAATGCACTGAACTATACAACATGGCCAAAGCATATGCCCTGCAGATTTTCCCAGAGGTGGCAAACCAAGAAGAGATCCTTAATATCTCAAAAGATGACTTCATTTCCTACATGTCCAATGACAGCCTGAACACCAAAGCAGAGGAGCTGGTGTATGAAACAGTGATAAAGTGGATTAAGAAGGACGCTGCAATCAGAGCTCAGGTAAAAATAATCTCAGCAGCCTCACTCTGCTCCGTTCCCATGAATGCCTCTTTTAAAATAGAAACCATCCCAGTGCAATTTTAAACCTGAGGATGCGTAGGAGATGGGATGGGCAGTTCAGATAAAAAAAGAGAAAGGGAATGAAGGCTATGCACAAAATGTATGTAATTTCAAAATCTGAATCCCATATCTGATCACTTAGAATCAGAGTCTTGTTTGTAACAAGCATGATACAAAGCTAGGGCCTCGAGTTGTTGGCTGCAGGCTCGGTCAGAGATAAATCAGGAAGGATTAGTTGTGTGAGCTGCTGCTTTAAGAAGAGGATGCATTTTAGTAACAGTGGGAAATAAAAATCTGTCAGAAAATCTGTATTTCTTTTCATGCCACACACTGAATGAGTGTAACTTCAGTACATAAAAAAAAAAGATTCTGTATCTTTATTGGCTGCTTAGATAACCCTTTGGCTATTATATATTTATTAGAGTTAGCCTTTCCTCAACCATCTGAGCTATGCTGTCTGCTCTTGACTCAAGAAGCTAAGTGTATTACTTTGCTTAGCACTGTCTCCAGATACATGCTAGAAGCAATGACTGTTTGGAGGCTGATGATTGTCCTTGGGACCAGAAGAAGTCCCTGGTGATATTTAAAAACCTGCCACTTGCCTTCAGTGCAGCCTTGCAAGTTGGCTTTTGTGAGTAGTGAATTGTGGTGGTCTGAACCCCAAATCTCTGCTTTTGGAGGCCAGTTGTCCCCACAGCCCCCAGAAGGGAAAGGTTGTTTTTCCCCTTTCCCCTCTTTTGGAGGTCAAAGTTGCTTCTGTTGATCCCCACTCACAATTTTGGCTAGTTTAAGGAGGACAGTCCAGTTGCTTTTGGACCAGACCGCTACTTAGGGAAACACTTGGCCACACATTGTTGATGCCATCCCACATGATGAAAGGCTGTACCTGCTTGATTTAAATGGGAATTCAAGCACCTAAATGCACAATGGGATATTAAATGTGTCATTGGATGTGATCTGGAGCAGCTGCACCTGCGCCCCTCACCTGGAAAGTGGGAGAAATAGCATTTCTTGACCTCACTGGGCTGCTGGATGAGGATAAGGGCATTAAGGACAGTGGGGTACTCCATGCCAGGCCAAACCTTGCTGCCTGTGCTGCTTCCAGCCTGCAGCCCCCAGGGCCTTTCTCCAAACTCTTCCTGCCCTGTGCGAGCAAGTGACGTAGCTCAGCAGGGCAATCCTGTGCTTGCTCTGACCACCTCCACCATGTGCCAGCGATGCCATTTAGCATTGCCCAGTATTATTATTGCCTAAAACATTTACACGGTATCACTGATTTATTGAAATGGGCCCCTTTTTGGCTCTCGCTGGCCTTGAAAAACACATTGTTTTACAGAGTATTTCCCTGCTTGCTTAAAGTTTGATGACAGCAGTCAGCTCTGTGCAGCTCTGACCTCTGAATCTAATGCAACTTCAGGGATTATTCCCAGGGGCTGCAGTACAGGAGCCCTGCGGCAGGAGCCTGTTTGCCTGGTGCAAACAGAAGGTGTCACTCACCAGTCAGTCTGGGTTACCTTTTCAAAATTGCTGGTTTAAATATTTCCTTCGGCGCCCTGCTGCGGTGATGTTATGAATTTATTTTTTTAAGCGGTGGTTTTTCTTGCTCCCCTCTCGCTGCTGCCACTGCCATCTCCTCCTCTCTCTCTTTCATGTCGCGGTTGGGTTGGTTTGCTGGGGGGGTTTATTTCCAAGTTTCCTTCCCTTCTGTTCTGGTTCTGCAGTGCCTTTGTAGTTTACGATGACAGTTTTATTTGCTTCTCCAAACTTCTCTGTGGTGCTTTGGTTTCATGCATTACTTTACAAGGGCTTTTAATTTTTGATTTGAATTTATCCAGAGATGAGGGTCTTGAATAAATTAATATTAAAGATACTAAGCAGATAACTATTTTCATGCCCAATCCTACCATTAGTTTCTTTGAATCGTAGCTCTCACTTTTTTTGTGCTCTGTGCACTGCTTGATCTATTATAAAGCTCTTAGTTAAATAGGTACTTATTTTCTAAAAGTAGGTACTCATACTTACCATGAAAAGTACCATCTTTACAATAATGACTTCTGCATTTTCAGAGCCCAGGAACAAATAGCTCTGACAGTGTAAAGGGAGGAAGATAGTCCTAAGTAATCTCATTTCTGATAAAGATGATGAGTGAAAATTTGTGCTTGGTGTGCGGCAAGGCCCACTATGCCGGGAACTGCCCAAGCTCCCATGAGATGCACAGGCTGCTCAGAGCTTTGCAGAACTGGGCGACCATGGCAATACCGAACCTTGGGTGGACCTTCCTGCAGGAGCTACGCATGGATATTTTTACTTTATTCACAGTTTGGTGAGATGGATTCACTCAGCTCTCTTTAGACTCTTTGGGATGGGGAGCCAGCATGTGGAGGACACCAGCGCAGCAACAGGATTGTTGCTTTTGCGCTCAGCTGGTAGGATGAGTTGGGAGGGTTGCTGGAGAGGTTTTAGCCATGAATTGCAACAGCCCCAAGACATCACTCCTGCTCTACTCACTCCTCAGGTGACTGGTCTGGTTTTATTTCTCTTTCCCAAAGGCAGTCCTGGCAATTAAATCTTTCGAGGCCTGGATTTCCAGGGCCTGCACTTTTCGTATGTCCCCTCTCCGCATCTCCCTTTGCCTGACAAGCCAGGCTCTGTCATCACGTTTTTATTTTCAATAGCTCCAATGGCAGGTGATTAAAATACCCCTTTGGCAGCTTCTTCCAAGCACTGAACTGGTGATTCTCCCAAAGGTGGGTGTCTGGCACAAACAAGGAAAGGTCTGTGCTCTTCATCTCATCTGCGTGTCCATCTTCCCTGGCAAAGCCTGGCAGGAGCTCCTCCAAAAAAGCTTTAATGGCTTTGTGTCACCCTGGAGTGCAAGCTCACACCGGGGGACAGTAAATCTCACCACTTGTGTTCCCCACACCGCAGCTCCTTGTGCTGCACTCTTAGGACAACTTAGCCATCACTGCCTCCTCTTCTCTCTGGATCCCTTTCGGAGAGCCTCTGGAAGGAGATTTTCAATGGACCCTCCCCTTCTCCTGGAAGGGCATTGAGTTTGCTGTCTTCCTGCTCTTCTCTGCCTTTTAAAAGCTCTTCTTCTAATTGTTTCTGCTTTTGTTAATTCTTTCCCCACCAGGCCAGAGGGCAGTGGCAGGGAAGAAACCATGATTTCCTTGCAAGGCAAGTTGAAAAGCTGTGCTCTGGCTGACTTTTAATTTTGCAAATTCTGCTCATACAAAGTCTTAACGGTGCTTATAAAAGTGCTGTGTGGCATTACAAAAAACAGCATCTGAGCCTTGTTACAAAGAGGGAATAACAGTGCTTTAAAGGTTACTGATCCATCTACGTAAGACAGAAAGGCAGTTCAGATAGTGACATATGTCTTAAGCTAGGATTTGGTAAATAACCGTATCCAGTGCGTTGGAGCACCGCACCAGCTCATATGGTAATGTTTATGGAGCTATTTTAGTGCTGCTGGTAGTGCAGTCACATAAAATTGGTCTAACCAAAAGAAGCAACCTGTGATGTGAGGTCTAGACTAGGTAGGTAATTCCTGTACCAGCGGCCACAGAGCACTGGTTGTCGGAGTCCTCTTGATTGCTTGTCACTGAGTGGAAAACGGGCAGCCGACTGACACATCTGGAAATGTGAATCTACTGTTTTTTTCCATTTATTTCTCTTCCTGACTGATGGACAAGATTGTAAGGTTTATCCTAACAGTTATCCTCTTGATAAGCTTATTACAACTCTGGCGAACTCATGCAAAAAATATATTGTATAATGGAGGCTTTACTGTCTGGAAACCAGGACTGTCTGAGCCGTATGAACAAGCTAAGATTTCTGCCAGGCCCCAAGTAGACTTCACCTGAGCTCATCCCCCAGCTCTCTGCGTGGCCTTGGGCAGGTTGTTTCACCTTTTTGCGCCCATTTCTTACACTATAAGCTGGAGGGAAGTGATGCCTCCCACGTGGGCTGTTGGGAGGATTCGGTGGATAACGAGCCATATTGTCTGCCGGTACTAACGACTGCGATTGCTGCGCAGAGCTGCAGTCATGCCCAGCATCAGCGTGGGATGGGGAAGATGGGCAGTTGCTGGATGCGCAGCAATTTGCTGCCTGCCCAGAGCACAGACATACCAAAGCTCATTGGAAACTTTCCCACCTTCTGGTCCAAGCCCAAAGTTGTATCTGTTTTCTCTGACACAAAAAACATAGTAACATGTTTATTAATAACAGAAAGCCTGGGAAAACAAGACTCCCAGTTGCATGAAGCTTCCCTCTCACCCTGAGAAGGGACAAGAAGTGAGGAGAGGACAAGTTTTTCAACAAGTTGCCCAGAGTAATGCTGGAAGAGAGGCGGATACTGCAGCTACGAGTGACACATGAGAGGCTCAGCTGAATGGCAGTCACCTTTTGTTGCACTTCGCAAGGATATAATCGCATGCCCTTTTTTCAAACCCTGTTTAAAATCATGATGTCCAGCAGCAAAATGAAACATCTCCACTGTAAAGGCATTAACAAGCCTTCTATGAACTTGTGTCCTCAGAGGCAGATTTGTCTAAGCAGCATCTTCATGGTGCCTGAGAACCAGAGATGCGTAGACAAATTGGAGGTAATTTAGAGAAGAGCAACACAAATGATTAAAAGACTGAAGGAACTGATGTGAGAAAAAAAAGATTAAAAGATGTGAATATGCATGACTTGGCCTAATGACAGCTAAAGAGGGATAAATGTCTATGAGTTTTTGAAGCCCTAAGGAGAGGAGTTGCCTGGAAGGATGCAAGGGGTATAACAACAGTAAGGACCACTGGGATGAATTTGAGACTTGGCAAATTAGTCTAAGCAAACACAAAGCCCACCTGAAAGCCCTGTATCTGTCAGTGAGGGTAAGGAAAGGTGATGGAGAGAAGGAAAAGAGGATTTATGTCAAAAATGCTGCAAATGCCTATGGGCTATATTTTGGCAGTGACAGATAATGGCAGTTCAGAGGCAAGATCCTGCAGAGGAAGAGGGGTTGGTAACCATGAGAGACCAGATGGAAGGTCCCTGGTCTGCGGTTAGGCTGTTGAGATGGTAGCGTAATTTTTCAGGCACATTTTAAAGAGTCTCCAAAGTTATGCAGAAGAGCCGCTTGCTCCAAGAAAATGGAGAATCTGACAGGGAACAAGCACAATTCCAACTCTGCTCTGCAGTGACAAGGAGGTAGTGATATATTCAGAAGCTGATACCAAATATCAGCATGTACAAATTACTGAAGTTCATTTTAATGGGAAATTAATTGATCAGCCAATGTACTTAAGGGCATTAAGCTTCAGGAAGGCAGTGTTGGAGTAAGTACGAAAAGGAAGCTTCCAAGGGAGCCTAAGTGAATTAGGCACTAACACTCTATTACTGTTCAATTAGGCTTCTTTGAAAAGCCCAGACTACCCTGATGCTTTGAAATCCATTTGTGGGAAGAGCAGACAAATTCAAAAAGATGCCATAATGAAAGTGCAAGAAGCTCCAATTTCTCTGAAAGTGAAAAACGCAAGGGATGAGCAGTAACCCCTGTGATTTCCCAGGGACGGGCTGCTCAAAGAGCACAGATTTAAATGAGGCTTTTGAGACACACTCAGAGCCTGTACAGGCTTAGAAAGGGAGAAGAAAAGGCAGCAACAGGAACAGAATCAGTGTAGGAACATGCCCTTAGCTATATATTGAGGAAGAAACTGCATTAAATTAAAAAAAAGAGGATGCAGGTGACATTAGCAGTTCCTTAAATTCCCTCCCTACTAAACTTTTACAGTTTTTTAAAGGGATACCCTTGACTGAAAATCTACTGAATTATTTCTCTGAAGTTTTAATTGGTTTGAGGAGCTCCCTTGTCTCCCAGTCTTCTCGGTCTCTCAATTTGTGGCTTTTCCAACACATTTTCCTATTTTTTACAAAATATTTCTCTGCTGTTGCTGAAGCAACAGCCTTATAAAGACACACATCTGCAAGTAGCTCCTCATGCGTGTTCACTTGAGTTGCCTTGTGCTGCACGTGGCCCCAGCACTCAGGACTGACATCCAGAACCAAAATCATTTTACACCATAGGCAAGAAGCATTTTGGAGAATTATTGCACATGGATTCGTGTGTCAGGGATAGATGTATCAGGAGTTTACTTGGTTCTATGAAGCATCTTAGAAGCTTCAGCCATTTTGTTGTCGGCAGCGTGCTTTTGTGGTGCATCTGTGTGCGTACGAGTGTTTGAATAGGCGACTGCCTGTAAACAAAAGAAATGCCACTCACCTCTGTAGTAACCTTAGGGGGAACTTAGGGGGTTTATTTGATAGAGTTCAGTCAGCAAGCTAGAGATTACATGGTAAGAGCGAAGTTCTTTAAGCCTTAATATTAGATAAATCAAGTATGATGGATCAATGATTTATCTTCCTGCATATTTAAAAACTCTCATCATATTACTGCTAGAAATACCTACCCGTGAGCTGCTTTGCAAACAGTTCGGAGAAGAGGACAGCAGTTCGCTTTACATGGCGCTGATGACATTACAGTGTTTAGTCAGCTGTGCTGCCATAAAGATGTCACGTTGAAACCTTATTTCAGGAAGACGGAGGGGCTGCTCTTTCCTTCTTGCTAGGCATGAGATTTATGCACATGGCATCCTGCCACCGAGCCACTGGCTGAACCCAGCACCTGCAAACCAGATTTTCTGCCACAAGTTTATCTCATGATATTATGAGGCTGTCAGCTGACATGCTACCAAGCCTTTTGGTTTAATCTGAAGGCAGCATTGCAATTCCAAGAAGTCAATACGGGTGATTAATAAATACACCGAGCGCAGCAGGGAGCTTAGGTTGGGCTTGGATGTGACCTTGGGCATAGGAATGTGCAGGAGGTTACTGGAAACGCAGAATGTCTTTGTAATACCCAGGGGTTAGATGTATCAAAGCAAGTACCCTCATTACCAAGTAGCAGGGCAGCACTGTGAAAATCTAGCCAAAAAAAGGCGTATTTCTGAGAATGGCAGAGCAATGCACCAACAGCTTTGGCTTTCCCAAACCAGCCAGTTCCCCGCTGAGCTTGCACTTGGAAACGTGGAGCCAGCGATATTTTGAATACCAGGTTGGGTAATCTGCTGGGAAAGCCTGGGCTGGGCTGGAGGTGGTTGCGGGGAGGGACCGCTCACGTCACCGCTCCAGTGCACCTTCTTGCGTGGCCACCACACCACATCCCCAGCTGCCACCGTTGGCACAGCCCGCTGGGCGACGTGTTATGTGGCTGCAGGGTATGCGTCAAAGGCTAGCAACTGCCTGTTGAGAGTGTTTGGGTGGTCTTTTTTAATTAGAATGCCCTCTCGTCCTTTGAAGGAGTATTATGCAGTGGGGAACTGATTCTGCTTCAGATCTGTCCCTGATGGCTTCCTCCGTCTGAGGAGGTCCTTGCTGCAGCTCTCAGATCGGGCCGGTGCGAGACATGGGGTGAGTCTGAACCCAGGATTTATGTAAGACGACATAAATCGCCTTCGTAGCTCTCAGATGAATCAAATATATTCTTACTTCATAATGTTTTTAAAAACTTCATTGGAATTATGCATAAAGAGCTGAAACAGCAGTTTATTGGAGCAAAACCCTATCGTAATGTGGGTAATCTAACTTCCATATTTGTATTTCTAGCTGAAGCCTGTTTCTTTAGGCAGATAGCACAAAGGGTCCTTTGTAGGAGAACAGTAAACTAGAGAGACAGATGAATTATAAGGCATAAGGGAAACATTATTTTAACCTCTCTGGGCATTACTTCAAAAATGTTAAAAATCTTCAGAGCTTTCCAGTGTAGCATTTAAGGAGCAGGAAATTTGACTCTGTAGCAGTAAACATATTTCCTTTTAAAACTAACTATATACTGTTGTAGCCCAAGTCTATGCAGGAGCAAACTGAGACTCCTTTTGGAGAATACCTGTGAGAATTTTACTGGATTAGAGATTTGAGAATAAAAAGATTATTTTTAATGTGATACTGAAGAGGGTTTTGTAACTGAGACTTAGAAGATACCAGAACAAAGCCCACTTGCAAGCAAGTGTTCATAATACCGATATAATTAGTAGGAAGAGAAATGTCACAAGAAGTTTAGCAAAGTAAATGTCCAAACTACCAGCCAGGAACAAAAAGAACCACATTCAACTGTTTTGTAATCTAGTTTGCTCAAGCTCTGGCCTGCCTACGGAGATGGGAGTAACTTATGTATGAACAGATTATTAGGGAAAAGCTTGAAATGGTCAACTTCAAGGTATAGCAGATCATGTTGATCATATATTCCTCTGAGTCAACGCTGACCCAATGATAACATTTAGGCTTTGTCGTGGCGTGATCGCAACCTTCCGAGCACAGCACCCAGGGCAAATGGATGCGAAAATTCCCACCAGAGGGGAGAAATAATCACACTCCAGTTTGGGTTGACATCTGGTTGCAGACATCTCAATGTGGCATGGTCTGAGGCATGGTCTGATGAACACACTCCCTTTCCCAGGAGCTGATGGCTCACAGTTTTAGGCCAGAAGGGGACAGTGATATTCTCTGCTTCCCCTGGTGCGTGATGCATCCTCTCAGATCAGATTGCTCTGGGGACTGTGTTAAGTGTGTTGACTAAGTCGCTATTAATTATAACATGAGTTTACACATGTCTAGCTGACAAGTAAATACTTGCTTGTATGTACCTATTTAGGTGTCTGAATCTAGAGCTGAATCTCTCCCCCAAAATGTTTAGACAATTAAGGAAAGATGAGAGCTCCTAAGATTTTTCCTTCCCTGCTTTTTATGAAACACACTTGTGATTGCAGGCTGGTTGAAGACCCTGCTTTCAGTTCAGCCACTGAAATCAGTATCGGTGACATAGGTGCCTTGAAGCAGGCCAGACAGCATCTCTCAAAAGTTGTTACTCTGCTGTGTCCCCAGTGACACAGTGTCCACAAAGCCTTTGCTCACGTGGTAGCGGTGCCCTGGCTCCGGCAGAATCACCTCAGTTGTGCATGGCACCGTGGGGGTAACCGGCGGCATCACCACTCAGCAAGTTTATGGACTAGATCCTCTGCTGGCACAAAACCTGAGCAGCTCCCTTCATCCAACAGGAGCTGTGCTGAGGTTCGCATCACCTGAAAAAACAGTCCTGACGGTGTTCAAAAACTTCCCTAGCATTTTAAACAATAAATTCATTAGATTTTTGCATAATGATGTCCATTTTCAAGGAGGTGAGGCACGGTCTTCCATGTTTATGAGTTGATAACTCCTAATTTTAGGCCAGAAGGGGCATTAATATTCTGTGCTTCACCCTGGCATGTGATGCAGGTTATAGAGTAGTCATAAGTGATTCCCAGCAAAGACCCGAGAAATATTTCTACTTGTCCAGCCAGTGCCTGCAGCCAAGTAGCGAGAAGAAAACATTCTCAGAGTTACAGGCACAAACCGCAACTCCAGGGACCTGAGGTTGTTGTCTGCTGAATTTGGCAATGTGCCCTGCTCAGGTATTCTGCTGTTTTAATAAAAACCAGTAACATCAGTAGGTGCAGTAGATATTTCATAGCTGTATAAGGAACAACGGAAAGACAAGAGAGAATGGAAAGCAAATAACAGATGGTAAGGAGGTTGAAATGCTTTACGGTGCTTATTCCAGTCTTAAATGAAAAGGATAATAGTAACAGGATATTTAGTACAATCACAGCTAACAGAGCTAGGAAGCCTTCGTAAGGGAGAATCCAAAAGAAGAAGGCTGCTGATTGCCTAAATCACTTGAATATTCTTAAATCAGTGAAGCTAAATGAAATTCACCCTTGACTATAATGCTTAAAAGAGCTGGTGCGAAAAGCCGTTAGTTTATAAAAGCCTCTCCTGTCTTCTAGAGGCACTGCGATGGTACGTACTCTTCAAATCCCTTGGTGAAAAACACTGCAATTATATGTACCCTTAATGCCATCAGCAACGAGCCCAAGTCGTGACTGCACACGGTCATGAACACACACACACATATACACAGAGACAGCTTTTTCTAGCTGTTTGAGCAAAGGGAAGAGTAAGACTGAAAAGTGACATCGGTTTTGATATGTGACATTAACTTTCAAGCTGATGAAAGGGAGCAACATGTTCTAATTATTATTCCCTTTCAAAATAAGCCACGAGCTCAGACAAAAGAGGAGAGAAAGAGGGGGAAAAAAAATCCAGGAGAGAAACAGAATCACATTTTCTCACTTACCTAATTAAAGCAAGGTGGGCGAGCAAGAGGGAGAGCTCGCGGTGCTCAGGCAGCGGCGCTGCCCCATTTATTCTGGGAAAGGTAGGAGATGGAGGCGGTCGCTCCGCCGGGCCCGTGGGAATTGTTCATCCCTGACGGAGGGGAGCTCTCTTCCCAATGCTAATTCACACTCGACTTTGGGACATCATGGTGCCTGTCAAACCCCATGTCCTAACTTAATGGCACAGTTTGCACCTTTTTGCATTGCTTCATGTTACGGCCGCATCCAGTACAGACTTGCCTCATGAGCATCAAGGGCAGCTCTGGTGTGTCCCACTGCACCGAGGGAAGGTGCTGGCTCCACTACACACTTCATATATTTTACAACTTTATTTAAACTGCCCTTTAACGACTTGTACTGCTTCCTGAGCTGCCTGTAGTGGGGATTAACCTCCCCCATGGGGGTTGTCTGGCTCATTACCAGTATACCCGCTATCCGCATTATTCCCATGTCCCGATGCCACGTTTCATCTTGGCTCCCGTGTAAGGTTAAACGCCCCCAACCTTCTTTAAAAAAGCACTTCCTGAAATCAGAGCTTTGCCACCCACTGCCATATGTCCACTGCTCCCTCTCCTACAAGGTACCATTTAATGACATTAAGATATCTGCAGCCGAGTGCCTGACATTTGTGACTCTGGGGAAGGGGAGCAGCCGTTTTACCTCCTAGAAGGTGCTTTAGAAATGGATTTCAGCAAAGGAAAAGAGAGGAGTGTCTTCTTTTCTGGTTTGGAAGCTGATGAAGTGATCTCAAGCCCTACTCAGCCCCGTGTCGTGCCAGAGGTATTAGCAAGGAGCCACGGACTCGCTGCTCACGTGGGATTTTTTCCAGAAGATGAGCACTGTCATTTTTCTGTGCCTTTGCATCACTTCTCTTTTTCATCCACAAACAACTGCAGGATGGCCAGACCTAAATTCTTTGCGCTGTACCTAAAATTGCTGGCTGTGGTGTCAAGGAAGGCTGGTGAGCAGGGGCTGGGAGTCAGCCCGAGACCACGGTCATCTCCCTGGTGCCGTGGCCCTGCAGGCACGTGGGGTTCAGCTCCCCATGGCCAGTTACATCCTTGCTTTGACTGAGCTTGCACCAAGCTCACCTGGCAGGAGAGCGGTGTGAATTGCTATTGGGAGGAGAAATCCTCCGTTTTCCTCCTAAATTAAACCTGCTTCTTCAATTTGGGTGGGGAAAGGGGAAGCCCTGGCCACAGTCCCGGGTCACACTGAATCTTCACCTGCCTCGCCAGCACATTAGCTGGCTCAGGCCACATCCCTGCCCTCCCACCTCGCTGTGCCCCTACCCCATTCCCATCCCTGCTCCTGCTGTGACTTGGCTCTCATGCACTGCATGGACAGGCACGCTGAAAAAGAAAGTGAGAGCCAAGCAGCTTCTGGACGACTGGAGGCATCTGCAGGCCAGCAGATGCTGCTGGCGCCCCGTGTTTCTCGGGACCAGTCGCATGGACCTCAGTAATATTTATTTGCATCCTGGCCTCCATCCCAGTTGGGATCTTTGAATGCTGCTGCTATAAGAATATTTATCACAACAGATGATTATCTTTTCTTGCTGCGCACCCTTAGTTTGCATCCTGTTTGCATTGCTTCTCGAGGACCACGTTTTCCTATTACTCTGCTTTTCACTGTACTCTTGTGCTGTGTTGTGATATAACCAATTATATATAAAAAGAAAAATCTGGGGATGCAGTCTTGGTTTTTCGATTGCAGTTGTCTCTCTTGGGGTTTTGTTCTTCTTCTTTAAGCTGTGTTCAGTGACAGACAGCTTCATTTGTTCGGGTGTCCTTTGCCCTCCAAGGTTTAATGTATTTATTTAGAAGATGAAACTTACTGTCAGTATTTGTATAGCACCCTCTGGAGTCTGACTTCCCGAAAATGTAGAACTACATGATTTATTTCACCAGCAAATAAACTCTATTAATTAAAAGATTTTTAGCAAATTGGCTGATACTATTCAGTCTCTGCCATAGCAGTTGTTGAAATCCACCCTATTTATTGGCTTTTGTTTCATATTTATAGTGCCAGAAAAGACTTTTGGGGAGATTTTTTACAGTGCAACAACCACGCTCACATTTCAAGGTTAATTCAGAAAACTCGAAAGCTTACTCCATCTCTCCAGTGCACAAGGTGTTATATTCAGCCTGAGTTCAGAATAAGCTTTTATTTCAAAAATCCCTCTGCACAGTCCTATATAACAAGAGTTGCCACCTTTTGAAGATTATTTTCAGTCCTGGGACCAAAACCAGCCTGGGTCAGGGAGCACTGAGGGCTGCGTTGTCTCTGTCCTACCCAATGGATGGACAGGGCTTGTACTCAGCATCCATGACAACCATCTTTCCAGGTTGGGTGACAGGGGACAGTTTGTAGGGAAGGAGACAGAGATGCTGAGCGGCTGAACTCCAGCATGAAGGCTCCAATGTGTTGCTATTTTTCCCCCCCTCACAGTACGCTGCAGAGTTGCTGGCAGTGGTGCGCCTCCCCTTCATCCATCCCAGCTATCTGCTAAATGTTGTTGACAATGAGGAGTTGATAAAGTCTTCGGAAGCTTGCCGGGATCTAGTGAATGAAGCCAAACGTTATCACATGCTGCCGCATGCCCGACAAGAGATGCAGACGCCGAGGACCCGGCCCAGGCTCTCTGCAGGTAAAGCAAAACTTCCTTCAACGACACCAGCTCCCTGATCCGGCAGTTCCCGGGCATGGCCAGGACATGCCCTGGGATGGGGCACAGACCTCAGCTGCTTCCCTTGGCTCCTTCTCAGAGTCTGGTGATATTTTGAGCTCAATTTTCCATTTCTACTTTGCTCGAGCATTTAGGAGCTTCTCCCAATGGTCACACGTGGGTGTTTAGATGTACAGTCCTGAAACAAGATTTAAAAGGAGCCTAATTTTTAGGAATTATTATCTTTGGCAGAGACCATGACATTCCCCTGTTGTCCTGAAAGTGAGCCCCTTGCCCTCCACGCCTCAGTTTCTCTAGCTGCAAAAATAGATGAAAAATTTGCTGCTTTTTGCCATTCAGCCTCTTGTGGGGAGGATGTGACTAATATTCATAAAACAGCTTCACTTTCACAGCCCTATGTAAATATATTCTTTTCATATGGTGAGTCTTACAGTACAAGTTCAGGGTGTTTGCTGCCTCCAAAACAAATGGATCACACATGATATATTCCCTTTTAAAAACCCAGCAGCTGTGGAGAACTGTGTCTCTTCAAGAAGTTTCTCACCCGAGGAACACATGCATTTTCCTTTTTGGAAAAATACATGAAAAAAACCCCAAGTGCCCAACTTGCCAGCAGAGCCCATATCATGGTAATGTGAGAAATATCCTAAATATTTCTAAATCCTAATATCCTAAATAGCAGACAGTGGTGGAAATACCATGTAGGAAAACTGCATCCAAGAAGGAGTCAGATGAAACAGGTGAATTGTTTTAACATGCTGCCTGTACTTCTGCCTCCCGTAAGTACAGTCACAAAGCCAGGCAAAATTTTCTGTCACTGCCACTAATGCTAATGTGGCACGGAGATGGCATATCAAACCACGGCATTTGCAGCTTCTAGAGACTGCCTCATCAAGGCACCTTTCAGAAGGATGAAGTGTAGAGGACTTTCAATAACAATCTACCCTAAAAAGTCTTTCACTGAAGACGACTAATGGTGTGATGTTTGAAGGGATTTTTGAAAAGTGCTTATTTTATGTATATAAAATTGTAGGTGTAATATGATCCATTTCCAGAAGCTTGTTGATGAGGGAAAAGTGATTCTCTAAGGGTAAGAGAGGGTGATTATAGTTTTTTAGGTCAGAGTCTAATTATATAGAATCATGTTATTTTGCATATCGACGGCATTCACGTAGGCACAAAGGATCTTTAAACACCCTTTGTGGACTCGCTGCAGCATGTCACATGCCCTCTTGAGGTCATTGATTATAATCAAGTTATGTCTTGCACAGGTGATTAGATTTTCTGGTATGGCGCAAAAATAATGATCTCTTGTAACTGAGAAATATTTATTTAAAACTGTACAGCACTTTAACATAATAACTTTTAGGAGAGTAACCTTGCTTTAATGACACAAATATATTTTTTGAAAACGCTAATGAAGAATGACAATAATCCATTACTCTGAAGACACATTTCTCTCCACTGCAGCTCCTAATCTCTCTTGCTAGCAATCTCACTTCTGCACTTCTGGCCCCCCAACCTGTGCACACTTGTTTCTAGGCTGGGCACCATAACACATCCCGGCAACGGGTCCAGCTGCAAACACAGCTCCTGAAATGGCGATTCCTTCCAGCTCATGGCCTGGTAGTCCTGCTTCTGAGCCTACCTCTCATGGCAACAAATTGCACTGGAGCTTACAATTGCCGCAGAAAGATTTTTGACACTTCTGCTAAATGCTAAATCCAAACTATCCCCAGCACTTGACTCTTGGGGTTAGAGCCAGAAAACATCCCAGAGTTAAACTGTGACCCACCACTGTGAGGATGAGTCTGGAGTAACACTTAGATCAGATTTGATTTAGCTCTGGCTGTGAAGTGTGAGTAAAAACTCTGAGATGCTGATTGCAAGAGTTTTGTCCATTTGCTTGAATAGAGAATTTGGCTTGCTGTACACCCTGTGTGTTACGGGCTTGGGGAGGCTGCTCGAGCACAGGTAAATCTCAGTTAAGAACTATATTAGGGCAGGGGCTATCTCCGTCACGTTTCATAGCACCTAGTACACCAAGACCCTGATCCTTGGCTTCAGCACGTTATCTATGTCTGGAAAACCTGCTTCCTCTGGGGAAAGCACACCAAAAAACCAAAAACAAAAAAAAACCCACACCAGAAAATGATATGTTAACAGAGCATATGCAAAGAGAAGATGAGGATGAAGAACCATAACCATAGCTTAAATCTCCTCCAGACATTAGCTTTTAGTGTGAGAACACCTTCTTCAGGTTAAAGTCCAAACTTACTTTCCCTGGATAATGACCAAGCTCCAAAGCTATCACAATCCTTGACAAAATTCCCATTTTCTTCACTGAAACAGGAATTTGCTACATGCAGGTCTCACTGAAAGACTGTTGAAGTCAACAGACATCTTTACATGGAACTGCCTTTTTATTTCTTTCCCCTTCAATTTTTGCCCAGATGGCATGCGCCCTCCCAAGTTCTCCCAAGCAAGTTCATAGTGTTGTTCCTCACCCACCGCTCCCACACACACACAAACTCCCTTTTTTCTCACCCTTCTTGGTTTGATTGCACAGTCTAAAACAGATTTATATACGGTACATTAAAATCACACTGACTGCCAAGCATTTTTTGATAGGTTCCTGCCTGGTTGAAGGATGACACTTCTTTATAATATTATTTTTCTTACTTGAATCCTAGGTGTAGCCGAGGTAATAGTCTTAGTTGGGGGTCGTCAGATGATTGGCATGAATCAACGTGCTTTAACAGCAGTCACTTGCTTAAATCCTCAAAACAACAAGTGGTACCCATTGGCCAGCCTGCCCTTCTATGATCGAGAGTTTTTCAGCGTGGTCAGTGCTGGGGACAACATCTATCTCTCAGGTAAGCAGCAGATTTCATAAAAACATAGAATCACAGAATGGTTTGAGTTGGAAAGGACCTTTAAAGATCATCTAGTCCAACCCCTCTGCCATTCGCAGGGACATCTTTCACTAGATCAGGTTACTCAAAGCCCCATCCAACCTGACCTTGAACACTTCCAATGATGGGTCATCCACAACTTCTCTGGGCAACCTGTTCCAGTGCCTCACCACCCTCTTTCTAATAAATTTCTTCCTTACGTCCAATCTAAATCTACCCTCCTTCAGTTTAAAACTGTTACCTCTGGTCCTTTCACTACAGGCCTTGGTAAAAATTCTCTCCATCTTTCTTATAAGCCCCCTTGAAGTATTGAAAGGCTGCAATAAGGTCTTCCCAGAGCCTTCTCTTCTCCAGGCTGAACAACCCCAACTCTCTCAGCCTGTCCTCATAGGAGAGGTGGTCCAGTCATCTGACTGTTTTCATGCCTCTCCTCTTGACCCGCTCTAACAGGTCCATGTCTTTCTTGTGTTGGGGACACCAGAGGTGAACACAGTACTCTAGGTGGGGTGTCATGAGAGTGGAGTAGAGGGGGAGAATCACCTCCCTCGACCTGCTGGTCATGCTTCTTTTGAGGCAGCCCAGGATACAGTTGGCTTTCTGGACTACGAACACATATTGCCAGGTCATTTCCAATTTTTCGTCCACCAGTATCCCCCAGTCCTTTTCCACAGGGCTGCTCTCAATACATTCATGCCCCAGATTTACTGGGCTGAGAGAAGAGTTTCCTCCTTACAACACAGGCAGCACAGACAAAGAAGGACATGCCGGAGTTTTACCCAGCTGCTCCTGGGGAAAAAAAAAAAGACAAGTGGGAGGGAGGTTAGGAGAGAGGGATTTCCCTGCTTTTATCATTCTCCATTTCTCTGTGGCATTAATGTTCTCTCAAAGCAGTCAACAGCAATATTTTGCAGTTGCAATGTGAAGAAAATAAGGCTGACAACCATCAAGAATGCAAAGAGGTTTTACTGCCATAGAAAAGCAATTTAAAATACTGGCTGTAGTTGAATCTAAATGGTGGGTTATGGAATTTGAGACAGACAGGCTGAACTACTGAATATGTGACCTACACTTACAGTATTTGCTTACAGGAGCATTCACGTTTTGTACTTGTTGTTGATACCTCTCTTTTGACAATAGTCACTAGCCCTGTAATCTTCTTCGTTTCAATGAAACTGAGACCACGCTCCTAAAAAGGCTTTAACTCCCAAAGTAGCTGTCTACGCTGCACCCGTAGCATCACGGTGTCTGGTTTTTTGCAGTCTGGTGGTACCTGTGCTTGGCTGGAGGGGGAAAAGCAATTCCCACCAGCCAATGCAAGGATGCTCTGATGGCAGCTGAGTGGAGGTTTGATGATAAAAGAATAGCCTGGGCAGGGAGGTGCAGATGTGTGTGATCCGAGGATGTAGTTGGGAGCGCAGATGCACCAGGCAGTACCAGTAAGGGGTTATAGCTGTTGGCTTTCCCTTGCCGAGTTCCCTCACTGCATTTTCCGCAGTAAATTGCTGCCTGTGGTGTTCAATTCCATTAATACTGCATAGAGGCCCTAAGGATTGATTGGAAATTATTTCTTGACCTTTTTTTTGCCCATGCTCATTTTGCCGCTGGAGCAAAAGCCTTCTATGGAGGCTTTTGTGAGATGTTGACTTTTAGTTATTCTTAGCTGAGGTACTTTCCAATATGTACAACCATTTTAGGCTGTGCCACACCTGCTAAGAAAAGCTGTTGGATACTAAATTCAAAGCTTATTTCAGCTCTTTCCCTTGAATCTGGATCAGTGACTTAATGGTATTCGGTGTCTACAATAGGAGAGCTGAAAGTCCCACATGGCTGGAAACCTAGCTGAGTGTCAGCTGATATTTTGCTTTGCTCAAACTTACAAGACACAGGAAAAAGGGAAGGGGAACCAACAGAAGTGGGAATGAACCCCTGCAAGCTCCACGTACTGGACCTCACACTGCATAGCATAGGTTTGGAGAGCAAAATACTAAGGAGGAAGCCTGGTTTTCTCATCAAACCACAGAACTGAGTCTAGTTTCTTTTCCTGGCTGGACCACTGACTCCTAGTGTGGTCTCAGATAAATGCTTTCACCTCTTTGTGCTTCAAAATGGGGATAGTAAGATACCCACTAAGTGGCTACCCTGGAAGCTTCAGTCAGAAGTTTAAAAATGACCAATATAAGTATTTCACTGGAGCATCTTGAACTGTTTTACAGGATTGGTACAGCCGGTTCTTTCCTTTATCAGCAAATGAAAATAAATAAGAAATTTATCCTGAAAATTAGACATTAAGCCTACAGTGCAAGCACTGACTTCATTCTGCCCATGTATGTGTTGCTTCAATCCATCGCTGTATTAAGCATTTTAGATTTCAGACTGGCCTGTGTCTCACAAGCCAAGATAGGCTCTGCCTCCTGACACCTTCTTGCAAGTGTTGCAGTAATTTAATAGACTGGAAGTTATTTATGAACACTGAAAAGGGTCTATCCCCTTATGTACATGTCCCTTGTAGTCTGACATCTTGATTTCTTCATGTCATCTTATTGAAAAAAACCAGCCTTTGGGGCACATGAATAAATGACACAGATATGCATCATCAGAACAGATGCTCAGTATTGAGGGTGATTTATTTTAATTAGTCAAATGTCATTTGAAGAGTTTTTACTTTGTAACTGGCTTTGATTGCTGTATGCAAAGCTGCTGCCATTCCAGGATCTCACGTAATTCTCCCCTTTTCTTTCCCTCACCCGCACGTCGGTGCCAGGCGGCATGGAGTCGGGTGTCACGCTCGCTGATGTCTGGTGTTACATGTCCTTGCTCGATAACTGGAACCTCGTGTCCCGCATGACAGTCCCAAGGTGTCGACATAACAGTCTGGTGTACGATGGGAAAATTTATACCATTGGAGGGGTCGGTGTGGCAGGCAACGTTGACCATGTGGAAAGGTAAAAAAAAAAACCCAAAACCATGCTGTTTGCTGGAGCTTTTTCTTCATGCTATGCTAAAGGACCATTTCCCTTTCAAAGGACACATCAAATGGGCTGTATGTGTTAAAATAAGCTTTTATAACAGCTAAGAAAGGAGGAAACTATGTAGGATTAGATTTCTTTTTAAAGCTTCAGTGGAAAGCATTGTTTCAAAACCAAAGATGAAAGCTGCCAGTTTGTTTGTCGGTTTGCTCAAGGGAGAGAAGAGAGGAATTAAGCTTCTTTGGACACTTTACACAGATTATACAGTGAACTAATAAAGTTCCTTTGAATTTAGTACTGATGAAAGTCTTTACAGACCACAATTTATTTTTTTTTCTTAAAACCCAAAAAAAGCAACAGTAAAGTAAGTTTCTCATATGTGGTCTCCTAGTAAAGCACCTCAGCCTTGACCCGGCTGGAAGGAATGGTGGTCTTGGCCTGGGGCTGGGACCTGCCAAGCTCCAAGTAAAAGAGCCGATAAATGGAAACAGTTTTGAATTCCTGGCTGAGAGGGGCTGAATAGAGATGGGAGAGGATGGAAATTTCTCTTTTGAAGAAGATTCCACATATAAAAGTTTTCCTTTTCTCACATGGAACTTAAAAAAAAAAGGAAGGCAGGAACAAAAGCGCAAAATAAACATTTCACAAAGTAGAATTCCAAAACCAACTCATTTAATGTCAACCACACCATTCAGTAAAACCATAAATTTTATATACATATCAATGTTTTCACTAAAAAATAGAAGCTGCTTTGATATGCCATATATAAGAATATTCCATTCCAAAAAGATCAATACAGCCCTAGCCTTACCCAAACACTTAAAAATGCATTGTGACAATAGATTAATGATACATTTTTGTGAAATGTTTTACCTTAGTGAATCTGGCAACCAAAAATATGAGGCTTTTTTCTTTTAGTCAGTTTTAAGTGCTGAATTTGAATACTTCAGCAACATTTTGAAGCACACATTTCCCAGTAAAAGTTGCCTTAACAGGCAAGCCAAAAAGGGATAGGTCATTAAGAAAGATTTACAAAAAAAACCCTGAACATTTTTCAAAAGGTTAGGATTAAAGATGCTTTCAATCTATTATTTCTTGATTTCGGTGCTGCAACATTTCTATTCCATTCATGCAGGGAGTGTTTATCTTTTCATTTAAGTAGATACCGTAAATACTGGATACCAAACCTGTATTAAAAGTTTATTAAAGTTTCAAAGTCAAACACACAGAAAATTAGGAAATGCCAAAAATAAGTTTCCTTCTGCAGATCTACTTTTTGGTACAACCTTTAATTGTGTGATGACTTTCTTTTTTTCCCAAAGGACTTCTGCCTAGTTCAGTGCATGGGACAGATCAGTTGTCTATATGCATGGCCAGGGAGATCCTGTCTGGTGCTGAGTGATCACCATTCACATATGGCCCTAGTTTTGTGTTCCTCTGTCTTCACAAATTTGGCACTATTTTGCCTAGGAGACAAGTATGTGACAAAATAGGCCCTGGAAAGCACGTGTGCTGTGGGACAAGGTCTGCAGGTAGCCTTCCCTCCCAGCCCAGGCATGGGCTGAAGAACTGATGTTGGTGACGATGTTCTCAGCAAAGTCAGGGAAATGCAGACAGTGAAGAATGAATGATAAATCATAGCAGTGAGTGCAACATGAACATTGCTTCCCTCCTTACCCCTGAGCTTAAGGTGGGCCCTGCCCTCAGGACTTGCTTTGAAGGAAATCTCACTGTTCTATGCAGATTTATTTCTGATTTCTGAAGGTATTTGTCCTGGAATTTGAGTCAGTAAATTTTTAACTAGGAGAAGTGGTTTTGTGAACATGGGAGGGAGAGAGCCCAGGAAAGAGATGCAGTGTTTCATTCCATCTGTCGATAAAGATGAACATGGAAATAATGCTATTGCAGATAGGTGTCTTGATAAATGTCATTGATTAATGATCTGTTTTTATTTTTCTCAGGGTCTCATTTCTGTCTCTGCTCTGATTCTCATGGTCTCTCTTTAACAAAGCATCCAAAATGTTGGTCAGTTGAATGAACCTCAATTCAAGCAAAGTCACTCCCTCTCCTTCCTTCTCATCTCAGTCACCCAAGTCCTTGCCACAAATGACATTGCAGCCTGCAAGGTCATGCACAGACCCTCAGTGTACCCTGCAAGGCTCAGTGAGAGCAGCCGTGCTGGTTTGCAGTTGTAACAAGCCCACCAAGAGACTTGCATGTGGGAAAGGAGCAGACTTCCTCCCTATCATTTCAGCACACACTGTCTCAACCACAATAAGAATGTCTTGTCATGGGGATTTGCTAAACCCGTGGTTATAATTAATCTGCTATTGTCTATAAAGTGACTTGTGAGACAAAGCCATGGAAAAAGTGCAACATGGCCTCCTTTGGGTTATGCCAAGAAATGAGAGAGGGTTTGGGATGTTTCCTTTTTTATTCTTTGTATTAAAATGACAGTGGGAAATGACAGAAGCAAAGCATCGCCTGGCTGAAGCTGTGTCTTTTGGAAAGGATGTTTCAGGGTCTGCTGTTAGAAATGCAGGTGTGAAAAAGCTGACCCTTGCAGCTGTGCTGAACAAAGTCGGGCCTTTTCAAACAAAATCATTTCCTGTTTAGACCAGGCAGCTAATTTGTGTGAGTGTTCAGGAATTTAAATCACTGTACCCCCTTCTGCAAGCAATGAGGCTTTCTGAATTTGGGTTGCAACTTTAAAAAAAAAAAAAATTAAAATACAAAGTAAAGTCACTAAGTGCTCCATTGTCTGCTGTCTTATGTGCAGTTAATGCCCACTTCTTGACTCTGCCTTCTCTTTCTTCCCCCCCCCCCCCCCCCCCCCCAAGAGCTACAAGCGATCGACCTTCTCCCACTATATTTCTGTGTGGGCTATGCATTCCTCTTCAAATATTGTGTTGCTTTAGATGGGACACTGAAATACCATGTCTCAGGAGGGGGGAACCTTTCTGTCATTCCAGCAGGTCTTACAAAAGCACTATATTAAAAAAAGGTGACATGATTATATGCTCCCAGTCAGGTGATGCCAAAAATTACATTTACCTCTGAGGTAACATTGTTCCCCACAGCGTTGAATTTCAGGGTCATGCGCTCTTGGGTTTTGGTTAGTTTTTCACCTCAAAGGAGGCATCTGAGATTCCCCCAGGTGGAGGTACGGGGGCTTATCCAGGCCTAACGCACAAAGTGATCCTGAGCTGTGCCACCAGTGTGAAAGGCACCACCTCTGCTCGTGCACACGCAGCTTATCTTTCCCAACCACATTTTGCTTTCTGCTTGCTCAGCTAGCTCAAGCGTGACCATGCCCAGCTTTGGCCAGGTTTTGATGCGTATTCAGTGGCGTGGTGGAGGGCATGTCTCCGGTCCAAAGTGACCTACCCTGACCTCACCAGTTAGCAGCCCCAGAGCATGGAAACTACAGGGCATCTCACCACAGCAAGTCTTTGAAGATGGAGAAAATAACATTTTCTCCCAGTTTCCTTCTTGTTCTCCACCTGTTTTTCCTGGAATTCTTGTAATATTTCATCCTAACTGTTTAAAATCTTACCAAGATGTTTTTACTGCATTTTTTTTTAAAAAAACAAAGGTCAGACCATCTTAGCTATACATGCTGCTGCCTGACTGCACATAATTCATCTGCTGCACCATTAGAAAGCATTAAGGCAAGTAGGGACCACCGAACTCCTAATGATTTATGGCATCAGCTCTTGTGCTCCTCTCTCCGTGCTTTCAGTTGTGTCATTGATGCTGAAGGGTTCAGCCTCAACCAGAAATTCTGGTGCCACTTAAATCAGTGGGTGTATTCCCATCAGCTTCAATAGAGATGAGATTTTTTACCCTTTATCTGCCATTTGTCTGTAAAGAGGCAGTAAAAATTCCGGCTCAATGGATAATATTACAGGACTATCACAAACAGACGAGTAGGAGTCATTCGTTACTCATCTTAAAACAATATGCATGTGCCAGAGGGGCTGAGTTATAAGTCCATTTTTGTGGCTGTACATGGGTATATGTTCATGGAGAGTTATGTTTTTGGAATGAGTGTTTAGGGAAATAACGGCGCGGCTGCAGTTCTCCATCAAGCCCCACTGGCAAGTTTCTGTGTGACAGGGAGCAAGTCATTAGGTGTTAGGCGAGAGGGTATTACACTTTCTGTCTTCTTCTGAGATATGAGTTGAGTTGGGAGGCGGCGAAATGAAGTACATCCGCAAACTAGGTTTTTAGATAATGGATGAGCCCTGTAATATATGCAATTTGAGAGCCGAGAAGACTGCGTATGCTGACAAGACAATATATGTGACTAAAAGTGTGGAAATGTGGGTGCTTTGTGGTTATTATCTGTTTGAAGGACAGAAGAAGATGAATCCCCTTGACCTGACAGCACTTTTACAATAGGGTTGTCTAAAATTGGAAGATTACTTTGGTTGGCAGTGTGTACTTGGCAGACAGTCTAAAAAATTCAGTGTAAAGAATAAGCTTTATAAGCTGCTTCAAAACCTATTGTTTTATTGAGTCATAGTCACGTAGGAATTGGGGCTTCTCCCCCCAAAAAGGTGGCGGGATCAATAGCCCAACCAAAGTGCATCTACACCAGTGCATGCAGTGTGGGCAACAAACAGGAGGAGCTGGAAGCTATTATGCAGCGGGAAAACTATGATATAGTTGCCATCATGGAAACCTGGTGCGATGACTTGCACAACTGGAGTGCTGCAATGGACGGCTATAAACTCTTCAGAAGGGATAGGCAAGGAAGGAGAGGTGGTGGGGTAGCCCTGAATGTTAGGGAGAGTTTTGATTGTCTAGAGCTTAATGATGGTGATGATAGGGTTGAGTGTTTATGGGTAAGAACCAGGGGGAAGGCCAACAAGGCAGATAGCATGGTGAGAGTCTGTTACAGACCACCCAGCCAGGATGAAGAGGCAGACGAAATACTCTATAAGCAGCTGGGAGGAGTCTCACAATCGCTAGCCCTTGTTCACATGGAGGACTTCAGTTTACCAGATGCCTGCTGGAAATACAACACAGCAGAGAGGAAGCAGTCTAGGAGGTTCCTGGAGTGTGTGGAAGAGAGAACTTCCTGACACAGCTGGTGAGGGAGCCAACTAAGGGAAGTGCCCCACTGGACCTGTTGTTTGTGAACAGAGAAGGACTTGTGGGTGATGTGATGGTTGGAGGCCGTCTTGGGCAGAGCGATTACAAAATGATAGTTTTCAGTTCTTGGAGAAGTAAGGAGGGGGGTCAGTACCTGCCACCTTGGACTTCTGGAGGGCAGAGTTTGGCCGGTTTAGGACACTGGTTGACAGAGTCCCTTGGGAGGCAGTCCTGAAGGGCAAAGGAGTCCAGGAAGGCTGGACATTCTTCAAGCAGGAAATCATAAAGGCGCAGGAGCAGGCCATCCCCATGTGCCGAAAGACAAGCCAGCGAGGAAGAAGACTGGCCTGGCTGAACAAAGAGCTTTGGCTGGAAGTCAGGAAAAAAAGGAGAGTTTATGTCCTTAGGAAGAAGGGGCAAGCAGCTCAGGAGGACTACAAGGATGTCGTGAGGTTATGCAGGGAGACAATTAGAAGGGCCAAAGCCCAGTAAGAACTTAATCTGGCTACTACTGTAAAAGACAATAAAAAATGTTTCTATAAATACATAAGCAACAAAAGGAGCACTAAGGAGAATCACCATCCTTCATTGCAGGTAGGAGGAAATACGGTGACAAAGGATGAGGAAAAGGCTGAGGTATTTAATGCCTGCTTTGCCTCAGTCTTTAATAGTAAGACCAGTTGTTCTCAGGGTACCCAGTCCCTGAGCTGGAAGACAGGGACGGGGAGCAGACTGAAGCCCCCATAATCCAAGGGGAAACGGTTAGCAACCTGCTACACCACTGAGATACACACAAGTCTATGGAGCTGGGTGGGATCCACCCGGGGTACTGAGGGAGCTGGCAGAAGTGCTCACCAAGCCTCTTTCCATCATTTATCAGCAGTCTTGGCTGACTGGGGAGGTCCCATTTAACTGTAAGTTAGCAAATGTGATGCCCATCGACAAGAAGGGCCGGGAGGAGGATTCAGGGAACTAAAGGCCTCTCAGCCTGACCTCGGTGCCAGGGAAGGTCATGGAGCAGATCATCCTGAGTGCCATCACACGGCACGTACAGGACAACCAGGTGATCAGGCCCAGCCAGCATTGGTTTATGAAAGGCAGGTCCTGTTGACTAACCTGATCTCCTTCTATCTCCTGATCTCCTTCTGTGACAAGGTGACCCACTTAGTGGATGAGGGAAAGGCTGTGGATGTCGTCTACCTAGACTTTAGTAAAGCCTTTGACACCATTTCCCCCAGCATTCTCCTGGAGAAACTGGCTGCTCATAGCTTGGATGGGCGTACTCTTTGCTGGGTAAAAAACTGGCTGGATGGCTGGGCCCAAAGAGTTGTGGTGAATGGAGTGAAATCCAGTTGGCAGCTGGTCACAAGTGGTGTTCCCCAGGGCTCAGTATTGGGGCCAGTTCTGTTCTTTATCAATGATCTGGATGAGGCCATCGAGTGCACCGTCAGTAAGTTTGCAGAGGACACCAAGTTGGGCAGGAGTGTTGATCTGCTGGAGGGTAAGGAGGCTCTACAGAGGGATCTGGACAGGCTGGATCGATGGGCCAAAGCCAACTGTATGAGGTTCAACAAGGCCAAGTGCTGGGTCCTGCACCTGGGTCACAACAACCCCACGCAACTCTACGGGCTTGGGGAAGAGTGGCTGGAAAGCTGCCTGGTGGAAAAGGCCCTGGGGGTGCTGGTGGACAGCCAGCAGAATATGAGCCAGCAGTGTGCTCAGGTGGCCAAGGCGGCCAACGGCATCCTGGCCTGTATCAGAAATAGCGTGGCCAGCAGGAGCAGGGAAGTCATCGTCCCCCGGTACTTGACACTGGTGAGGCCGCACCTCGAGTACTGTGTTCGGTTTTGGGCTCCTCACTACAGGAAAGACATTGAGGTGCTGGAGCGTGTCCAGAGAAGGGCAACGAAGCTGGTGAAGGGTCCGGAGCACAAGTCTTATGAGGAGCGGCTGAGGGAACTGGGGTTGTTCAGCTTGGAGAAAAGGAGGCTGAGGGGAGACCTGATCGCTCTCTACAACTACCTGAAAGGAGGTTGTAGCCAGGTGGGGGTCGGTCTCTTCTCCCAAGTAACAAGTGACAGGATGAGAGGAAATGGCCCCAAGTTGTGCCAGGGGAGGTTTAGTTTGGATATTAGGAAAACTTTCTTCACTGAAAGGGTTGTCAAGCACTGGAACAGGCTGCCCAGGGAAGTGGTGGAGTCACCATCCCTGGAGATATTTAAAAGATGTGTAGATGTGGCACTTAGGGACATGATTTAGTGGTGGACGTGACAGTGCTAGGTTAACGGTTGGACTCAATGATCTTAAAGGTCTTTTCCAACCTAAACGATTCTATGATTCTGTGATGTTTTAAGAAAATTAAATATATAACCTTGTCCAAGGATAGTTTCCTAAACCCCTCAGAACAGTCAGAAGAAAATAAAAAAGGAAAAAAATAGTAATCACTTAATGTGATTTTAAACATGTGAATCATCTGAAGAGCAGATCAATATGACACTGTACAGCTTTATTTTAAATAGCAGCTTTCCTGCAAACAGAATTAAATAATAGATAAGAAACTGGAGGGTGCATGTCTGTAAGCGACTGACCATGATGTAAGGATTTTGTAATGTGAATAAATGAAGATACTCATATCACTGTTTAAACTAGAAGGAAAGAAATTAAAGAGACTGAGGAGAAAAAAAAATACTGTTTTCAGGTACTGAAGAGATCAAAAGTCAAGAAGGCAGAGAAGCAAACAGCACAGCTTGAAATGGAAGGTTTTCTGCTGTTAATACTGAGGTGGCAGGGAAAGAGTGAAAAAGGAGACATTGAACAAAATGAGTGAAGCAAGAGGAAGATCAGGCCCACAGATGAAATCTTAAAAGTGGAGAGTTGTGGAAACCGGCAAGGTTATTTCTGCACGTGCTCTCTTCAAGCCTGGGCTGTATTTTCAGCTGGGTTCAGATCATTTGCCATATCATGGGTATATAAATAATACATAAACTAGAGGACAGTGACTGCACAAGGGTCAGATGAGACGATGGTGCTCAGTGCACGTGAAGTGACAGGCAGGGACACACACGTCCTGCACGTGTGGAAAGCCTGATGTCCTGAGCATGGCAGGACCATGGACCGCAGGGTTGCAGGCACTGTTCTGGCGGCAGAGGAAGGCGTGTGAGGGCATCACAGGTGAGTCAATAGTGTGCAAGGACTGCAAAACCAGGACTCAGTCATGTGAAAGGAGGTGTCCTTGAAGTTTCAAGCTCAGCAAATTGGATGGGCTTGGTAGGCCCATAGCCAAGGACAAGCATGGACACACCAGGACTGGAGGGAACAGTGGAGGAGAGGGAAGAAAAACCTTTGCTTGGGTTGAAGCCAGCTCCCATTAAGTCTCCATCTACAGCTTCAAACAGGGGAATCAAATGCAAAGCTTGACTAATGGAAAGAGATCAAAGTGATTATTCTTTAAATCAGTTCCCTCCCTGCTGGCCCCTGAGCAGAGCCCGTGTTAAAGGCAGCCGAGGAGCCCCACTAGCACTAGTGGCGGTGGAGTGATGGCAACGCTGGAGATGACGTGACAGATGGAAAGGCCCTAGGGCAGAGAGGTAAAGCAGGTGTCATTATTTTCTGTCCTGGAAGGTTACAAAGATTCAACTTTATTCATTTTTTTAACCAATTTAGTTAATCTGGTGCAAATCCTTGTGTGAACACATTAAGACCTAACTTGAGATAGACCAAAATGATGGAAACCTGCCTTGCAGAGATTTAAGGAGCTTAGACTACTTAGTTTATCCCATAGAAGATGAAGAGGTGACTTTATTATTTTCTGCAAGTCCATACATGAAAGAGAGACATTTGACAGCAGTCAGCTTCATAATCCAACAGGAAGAAAAAAACTTACTTTCTGGTGGGTGGGAGCTGAAGCAAAACAGAGACTAGAAATCAGGTCTACAGTTTTTCAAGGAGGGAATGAACTGAAGGAATAAATTCCCAGGGGATGGAGGGACTTGATGGACAGGTATCAGGAAGCCTTGAAGGCACCAACTTCTCTTCTTCAGCCCCAGGGTAAGTTAGGTACTTACTTAAGAGGATTGCTTCACTGAGCAGCCTATGTAAAACCCACATTAGATGCCTGTGTTAGGTGGACAACGACTTGCTTCCACCTACTTTATGGTTCAGTGAGTTTTTAAACCAAATGACCCTCAAAACAAGAGTGGTTTTTTAATCTGCGCCACTTGCACCTATATCCAGTAGATTTGCAGCCTTTGGCTTTCAGCAGATGAAGTGAAACTGGTGATTTTTGGTTTCCTGGTGGCAGATGAAGGAGGGTAGGAGAAGGAAAGATCAGTTCTGTCACCATAAAGCATAAACTGAGAGCAGTGAAAGTGGGTGAAAAACAGGGTCTAGGGGATCTGAGGTCCCAATAGTGAAATTCATCCAGAAAAAGGATGATTGTTTTTTTAGTTTGAACATTTCTCCTGTATTCCTATAGACTTGGTCCTCAAGCACACCCAGCCCCCAGCATATGTGAAGGATATAACCCCTCCTTCCCAAAAACATGTTAGGATGATCAGAAAGTCATTGGCAGGAATGTATCTGTCTTGGGAACTGTGGTCTGCCAGGTACTTCTGCCAGCGGTGGGGAAGGCAGCGTGGCTGCTCTCCGGCCCGTCTCAGACCACTTCGACTGGCCACAGATGTTCCTCGTGCTAAGTCAGAGTGGATGGTGTGAGGCAATGCATATTGGGTGACAGGTGTAATTTATATCTTAGAAGCCAAGGAACTAGAAAGGAACATTAGGTCAGTTCTTCTCAGCTCTACTGCTTTTCCCAGTTTCTAACCAATTACAACCAATTTCTTAACCCCTTTTTAATAAGACATCAAGATTTAAATTACCAACCCCCAAATTACTGCAGTAGGCAAGGTAGCAAAGTGTAACCCAAAAGCAGTGTATGAACCTGTTTATATTATGTGAGATCTTTGCATATCTGCTAGGACGGACATGAGTGCTGCCCCAAGTGCTGTGGGCAAATGCGGGAGATGCAGCATATGGTGCCTTACCTGGAGGAGTTGCTTGTGCAGTCAAAATGCATCTGCAGGCTCAGGTTTGGTACCAAAAGTTAAGAATCAGCCCAATATAGGTGTGTTGCCTTCAATGCTCCCAGCACCATGTTGTTTAATCTTGTTCTATTTCTCCCCTTTGATCACTTGTTGTAGATCAATTTAATTTTTCAGTAACTAATTTAGAGCATTGTACAAGGCAGTTCTCTATGCTCATTACAAGGGACTTCCCTAATTTTTTTTTTAGTTAAAGTTTGCCTCCCTCTTGCTTTTGCTTCAGTTTTATGAGTGTGTTAATTACTTTCAGTTATATTACTCGGAAACTCATTAATGCAGTTTCATTAAGCACATTATTTTGTGCTGTTTCCACCATTTATATAAGTTCTCCCTTTTATTTTCCCCAGGTTTGGAAAGTGAGAATTTGAGGGACATGTAACAAAGGGAGAATTCCCCTGTCACCAAATCATTTTTTACAGATGGGTTCATGGCCATGGATTCATTTCACATTTGCATATTGCATATCACTAATATTAAGAGCAAAAGCCCTGAATGGGTGATGAGGCCTTCTGTTCTTGCAGTCAACAATTCTGAATAATCGCTATACAGGAAACTCCTATTTGACTGAATGTGCCATTACGTGAAAATATAGAAGCCTAAAAATCACATTATTTTCCACTGTCTCCAAGACTCATTTTAGAGCAGCTATTTGGATCCCTGCCACATTATCGTTAAAAAAAAATGACGTCTGTACTTCTGACATTGTCTAAAATGAATCTTCATCCATGGATTATTAACTGTACATCCCTTATGGTCAATGGCTTAATTAAATCAGATACTGATGACCTTAAAACTAATTTACCACTTTCATACATACTCTTTTCTGTTTGCTTCATGTCAAATATGGATGCAATGGTGAAATCTTATTCCAGCATTAACCTTTGCAGCATCCTGCAATGAAGCATAGTAGTTTGGTTTGCACAATGAAAATTAAACGCAAGCAACTTATTCTGGCACAAAATGTGCGTCGCTGGTCAGTTAACTAGAGTAAAAAGAGCTATCGTGTTGCATTATGTTGCAGGTGAGATGTGTTCCACGAGCTGAACAACTGAAGTATATTAACAGTTGCCTGCCTGCGGTTGCTATTGGATATCACTGCACTGATTTGCAAGAATAATCTCATTGTATACTCATTAAAAGAAATTAATTAGTGGAAGACATCTCAACAAAGATGTCCTGAGTTGCTTTAGCTTGGACTATAATGAGATTTGAGAGGCATATATAGAAAATAGAACCAGCTTTCTCTGGGCTTTACTCAATGTTGTAAAAGCTTAGAAAAAAACATTAATTACACTGTTTACCAAGTGGCTGAATTTGTAGGATGTTAAAAAATACATTTCCACCTCTGCTTTTCTTCCATTTGTCAAGCTGCCTTTCTTCTAAATCCCAGCCTGATTTCTCTGCCTGTCTATCCCATCTTTACTGCTCACCCAGTCTTGCATCATCTCAGCTCACTCGGATTGCTGTCGTCCTAGGTACGATACGATAACCAACCAGTGGGAGACCATCGCTCCTCTGCCAAAGGCTGTCCATTCAGCTGCTGCAACTGTTTGCGGTGGGAAGATCTATGTCTTCGGTGGGGTGAACGAAGCCGGCCGAGCTGCGGGGGTCTTGCAGTCCTACATCCCTCAGACTAATTCATGGAGTTTTATAGAGTCTCCGATGATCGGTAAGGGATGCATGGTGTCAGAATAAACCTGTATTACAACAGAAATCTCTGCTATGGGTATTTTAATGCCTTTTCAGAAAGCAAATGAGTTGGGGGGTGAGGGGAGATATGTTTACAACAGATTGGCAGGAATGCATGGTATATTATACCAGAGAGGCAATTATCTGGATCTTTACTGAAGGCAATTGTCAGTCATTAATACAGCTAGTTATCAGCTAGAAGTGATGAGTTCAAAGTAGAGGAGAAAGGAAAGCAGTTATTCAGTATGGACAACAGGTAATTTTAGAACCAAAAAATCGCAAAGTGCAGTGAAACTTCATCCTGGCATCATGTGTTGCTCCATGCAGTTTTACAACACTGCTCAGTTAATGGATTATTACTCATTGGTTTATTAACATGCCACCTGTCCTGTGGCAAGTAGCAGTCATTCTTAACTGGGATTTATAAGTGCTGTCCAAAGGCATATGTGCTTCAGAGACTGAAATCTCCGAGACATGTAGATTACTAAAACTGTGTTTATTAGTTTGTGATGTCCTCGAGCTCACCGAACATCTTACAGAATAAAGAGCAAGATGAGAGGCCAAACTTGCCACTGTACCAGCCAACGTCAGAGGTGCAGACTTCCTTCCAAAATCAGGATAGCGCTCAGAAGATTGCGACTTATTTGCTTTCTGTGGCAATTTGCACCCTGAGTGTTTAGGCGGCTTTTGGAAATGGGGTTTAACGTTCAGCTTCAGGAGAGTGTTACTGCAGGGTGGCAGCTGTCCTGGGCCACCTGCTCTGCACTGGGTGACTGTGGGCAGCCTTTGGGCTGGCTGTACTCGGGTGGCCAAAGAAACAGCACTTATACAGTCATTGCAGAGAAGCTGCTTTCGGATGGCTTGCTTTTGCATCCTAGAATCATAGAATCGTAGAATGGTTTGAGTTGGAAGGGACCATTAAAGGTCATCTAGTTCCAACCCTCCTGCAATGGGACATCCTCAACTAGATCAGGTTGCTCAAAGCCCTGTCCAGCCTGACCTTGAATGTTTCCAGGGATGGGGCATCTACCACCTCTCTGGGCAACCTGTGCCAGTGTTTCACCACCCTAAACCTCTTATTCATGTTGAAACTGTGCCATGAGATGCTTCATTTAAAAAAAATCACAGTCTGAGTATTGAGCCTGGTAGAGCAATAGGTGTAGCAAGTAATAAATTGTAGAAGCACAGTTATAAGGTATTCAGGTAAGGCCTAAGCATATTCAGAAAACTAAAACAAGCTGCTCTTTTTATTGTAGCTTGTTACAATTATTATGACTCTTTTCTTGGGGTTCCCTAGTAGATCAGGTCATGAGGACCTGGTAGAGCCACGGTTGTAGCCTCCCCTGTGCAGACAGCGCTGCTGCTTTCCAACTCCCTTGCTGCTGTTTGTGTCCAGGCTAACATAACATGACATGCATATGATGCAGCATGAAGCGCCCAGCAGGAGGGCGTTAACCGGCAAAAGTCATGTTTATGTAATACAGCAGTGCAAACAAACCTATTGCCTGGCTTTTTCCATCACATGGCTACAGCTGCTGCTGTTCATTTAATCCACTGACTGACAGTATGAGGTTTTCCTGTACTCACAGTGTATTGCAAAAATGAATGCATTATGCAAAGAGGTATTCCTTTTCCTTACCAAAATAGTAAAAGTGCCACAGGAGCTAAGAAATCATTCCCTGGGCTCGTTATACTGTCTAGCAGGCATCAACACCATGCATGCTCAGAAAAAATCATCCAAACCATCTAGAGTTGGGTTCGTCACCCACTGTTCTAATGGACGTGTACTATTATTTCCTAACAAAAATACATGAAAGACACCGGTGAAGTTAAAAGATAGTATTTATGTTTTCTTGGTGTAAGCAAAGTTAATTAGTTAAGCTGAAGGCATAAAATATATGATAAAATGTGGAGTTGCTGTGTGTCTTTGTTGGGAAATGTGTAATGTCAATTTATTTGCAAATAAAGTAAAATAACACAGAGCATGAAAAATTGCACCCCCGTGGAGAATGTCTGGGAAACTGAACTGATGTAATGCCTGATATTCACTAAAAGGCAGTGGGAATATTGGTAATAGGCTTTAATTTCTCCAGCTCTGCAAGAACCATAGTATCACCTGTATTTGTAAAGTATCCCCCAAGAACTGGATGCTACGCCAAGCGTGGTACAGTCTAAAACAATGAGGGAGTAGAAGGAGCCTGATAATGATCACTGCTGGGGTGCCTTGGACAGCCTCAGAGCCTTTTTATGTTGATTTGTGGATTCTTAAGGTGTGCCTCTGTGCTAAGTCAACTGAGATATCTGATGGCGATTTGTGTTGTTTAAGGTCACCCCAGAGATCAGTGAAACCTGTTCGACCTCAAATAGGACAATGGATTATTTAAAAAACACATCAAGCATGCTCAGATATGCAACAGTAGATGCAGGTATGGAAAGTAGGACAGGTCTCTGGAGATTTTTAGACCATCTACACCACTTGAGTCTCAAGTCACTGTGGTATTTTATGATAGTGAGTTGAATACAGCATGGCACATGTTTGAACCCAACAGGTCCATCTCTTCCAAAGCATCGTGTGCCAATCTAACCCAAGGCAATACTGGCATCAACCATGGCAGGGGGGAAGAGTCATTTTTTGGCTAATCTGAACGGAGGTGAAACAGGCTGGATACTGACATCCTGCCTGTGCAGAGGAGATACGGAGTGGGGACCGATAGCAAGTCCACGCAGCTCAGCCCCTGCTCTCTTCTGCCTGGATTTCTTCTAGGAATAAGCAGCAAATTCACTCCCAGTTTCCATTTATTCTTTAGCCTTCACCTGCCAGGAGGTGTTGGGACGTGGATGCTTGCATGCAGTAGGTATGACACTCACCAACATGTTGCACATGGATGCTGTGATAGCCTTTGGGTAGGTGTTGATTACACACATCCATGTTTGGAGAGGAGAGAGTCTTTCTCGTGCCCCATCCTTTGCCCCATGTCTGTCCTCCCCATCTTTTGAGGTTGGCAGATATTCCTGCAGCAGCACAGCCCGCAGTTTGATGTTACTGGAGTAATGGAGCCTCCCAGGGCTTTCACACTGCATATTTTTGGTAAACCACCTTGCACATCCCCTTCTTGTGTTTTGAGCTGTAAGAAGTTTGCTGCTGTCGAGCCGAAGTCCTACAACAGCAAATGAACCCAGGCTACATACTTGCAGCACCTGCCTTTCCATTTCTTGCCAGGCTGTTCTGTATAGCACTGCTAAAAATGTATTTCATGGCCAGCTTCCCGAGGTTTGTCTTATTTAACACGATCACCATAGACATGCTGAAGTCAGTGATTGTAAGTAAGCCTAATTATCTTGTCATTGCCTTTTGTGCCTTCATGCCAGTGCACTAAAATATACCTTTTTTGATACTCTGAACAGTCAGTGTCTATACTGGTGGAATGTGAAGTTTTTATTAATGTTTCTGGATTGTAAAAAAAACAGTGTTTAATCACCACCGCTATTAAATTTTAAAATCTGGTGAGAACTATGGGAACACAGAGGTCAAAGATCTATGAGCATTTCTGATTTCTAATCCAAGTATCTAGTTCCTCACCATACCGTTTACTCCTGCAGTGATATGTCCAACCAAAGTGGGACAATCACAAAGCTAAGAATGCAAGAAATATCTGGAAAACAGCGTTAGCAGCATCTGTGCATTTTTACTGCACTGTCCCATGGCTTATTTTGGTTAAAATGCATAATCATTCCCATGAATTTATTTTTGGACTTTACAAGAAAAATCAGATGCATGTCTTGGCCCTCTCCCCAAGGCCAATAGTTTGGTATCCATGTGTGGGTTTGGCTGGCTCTCACCTAGAAGTCTCAAAGTAATGAGTGTTTCATCTCCTCCATCAACATATCTTTCTTCCCATGACTAGTTCTTAGTGTTTTTCCCACTAGTAAGCTTGAATTTTACTTTCCTTTGTCTCACCCATTTCTCTTCCATATATGCCATATGCTCCATTCAGAATGGCTTTTCCACCCCTCGATGTGTTCTCCCTGCACATACTGACTCTGCCTTCTACCCAGCCAAGTCAGTATTTTTGTGTTTGCCCTTCAGCAGATGTCCTCCCTTTCACTTCCTGCCTCTGCTTCATCTGTGTGGCCGTGCTTTGTCCAACTCTCTTCAGTTGTTCAACATTTTGCCCGTAAGTTTGATGCTGAGACTGCCCCACGATGGCAAGTGCAGCCTTCTGCTTTGGTGTGGGTGATCCCCACCACACATACACCAAATGTGGTGTTTGCAAGTGAGGACACTCAACTTCGGAGTTTCTGAGGAGGGTTTGGTCAAGGGTCATTGAGGAAACCATAGGGTCTGTGACCGGCTGTGTAGTTACGAGAAATCAGCCAGCCTGAGAGCACTGTGCCAGAAGGACTGACATCCGAGACCCTGCTGTTAATTGCAATATCTGCACTTCGGCCTCATGAGCTATGTGAAGGATCAGAACACAGTCTCCCAGCTGCTGTGGGATATTATCTTATCCATTACTATGCCATTCTTGAGCTTGTTTGCATAGTATTCAGGGAGGGGAAGAGGCACTTACTATTAAAAGCAGATTTAGTTTGTATTAACTAGTCTCCTTTCTCCAATCTGCTTCATCATGTGCATCAACACCCCCACCGGCCGCCTGTGCCTGCAGGGAGACCCTTCGGTTGGAGTTATATCTGGACTGCTGGCATGCCCGCATTTCTTTCTCCTGATAAAAATGTTTGACTAGTTTGGTTTTAATAACCTTTTTCCATATGAAGTGCTGCTGCCATTCATTGTAATGCCACTTCAGTCTCTGACTGAGTGCTTTACTGGAAGGCAACATAAGATCTTTAAGCAATCATGGAAGGGAAAGCAGAACTGTGCTACTTGACCATATAATATACCGAGAGATACGAGAGCCACGAAGCACATCACAGACAGCACACTGTCCTTACTAAGTGAGGAGCACACCAGTAGGTTAAATTATCAACCCCATGTGAAGCACACCTCCGGATTGTCATTGAGTGCATACCCCTTCCTGCAATGACCTGTCACTAGAATAGAAATACTTGCATATTTTCCTATAGCAGCAGCAAAGGAGAGTGATGTTATGATGTTATCCACTTGGAAAGAAGAGTACCTTTTATCTATTATTTCTTTTACATTTATTCTGCCTTTTAATCTCAAGTGTGCTTGCTGTCCTGGACAAATCCCATTTAAGATTTTTCCAGCCTGAAATGGATTAGTCTATCTGACAGCGCCAACACTTGAATTTTGGAGGGGAAAGGAAGCTCCTTCTCTGTTTCCATGCTTCCTCTCCCCCCTCTTCCTTCCCTCTGGCAGACTTTTGAAATAACCACAGTCCCCACTGTATCCCACAGTAAGCCTCTGATCCATAGAAGCTCATGTTCATGCCCAATGTCATTGACCAAAAAGCCCAACCAGAACATGCTTTTGCAAAATTAGGCTCCCCAGCCACGCACCTTGCTCTATGAGCATGTTAAGGACTTAGAGCAGTGGCAGAAGTTGGAGTCTCCTGAGTGTTTGCATGAGGTTACCAAGCCATGGAAAGGACAACAACAAGGGAAGAGTGTGGGTAGCACCTGGGATGAAGTAAGATCATCCACTGACTGGTGGTCATCCACATCTAGGTAGCAGGAATGATGGCTTGAGTTTTCCAAGCTCCCTGTATCTGTGAACAACTTCTGCCTCCATGGTAACAAAACAAAAATAAAACACACTGTTTTCTCTCTACCTGTCTCTGGAGGGGTGTCCCTCATGTCTTTCTGCCATATCTTCATCAGGATCAGGAGACTGTTTGCTGTGAACGTCTCCCTTCCTGAAAGAAACAGCAGAGATTTCTCTGTTTCTCTATCTCAGGCTTACTTTATACCAATTTATGAAATAGTAGCTAAAGCCAAAAGCAGTAAAAAGACAACAGATAGGTGATGTATTGAAAAATTGATGAAAATCAAACACGATTGCCTCTTAAAAAAAGAAAGAAAAAGAATATCAGACTGTCTCCCTATTTGAAAAGAAAAAAAAAAGTCACTATAAAAATAACCAAGGGGTTTCCTTCTCTTTCTTTAACAAAAAAGGAATGTGAAGTCAGTGATTCAGTCTCCTGAGAAGTTGCTGTTTCTGCCTTGAGGGAGCCCCAAATAATTTCCCTGTGAGATTTGGGAGCTGAGTTCTTTTTTTTTTTTATGCGAGAGCTTCATTCTCCCTCAAAACACTGCTATTTGGAGAAAAAAAAATAGGAAGATGTGATAATTAAATATGGAAAATTTCTGATGAGTGTCTTAACTGGAAAAAATGTCACATATGCAAGTCTGATTTGGAAAGGGATGTGAGCCGAGTTGTTAGGACAGATAAGTCTTTCTGATGAATTATAGTGGCTTAGTGGCACCGAGAAGAAACTGAATACTCCTTGTTCTATTTTCTGGATGAATTAGTTTCTTCCCATCTGTTCCCAAGGATCAGTGACATTTTCCTAATACATCCGTGTTTTTTTGACATATGCCTGTAGATACTCAGCGTAATAGGAGCCCAGCTTTAACCCGTAACATGTTTTGTCTCTTTTCACGCCGGGTGCTGCTCCCCTGTACGTCCCCCTGGGCATGCACCGACGTAGGGTGAGTGAACTGAACCAGACCACCCCATGGCCACGCTGGAACAGAAGCAGACACCACAAACTCATTAGTTTCCTTCTAGTTTAACCAGTTCAAACCCCAGTTAAGGAAATTGTCTCTCTTTTGGAGAAATTCATCAGCTTTTGCTTAACTCATGTCAAATTAAATCTCTTGTTAAATATTTAATGGAATGAGGTGGTTTGACAAGAACCTCAGGGTTACAATGCCAGCCATGCAAGAGGTAAGCAAATGCCAAAGGTAAAGCTGCTGGGGCTACTTCAAGCCCGTGTCTGTGTTCCTAAAAGGACACAGTCATAGTGTTAGAGATCTGGGAGGAACATGTAGACCCCTTCAATGTTATGTAGAGGCTGTTAGCAGAAGTACAAGAGCACAGTAAAGATGATATCGCACCTCCTCTCCAGCACGCTGCCCCAACTCCCCGTACTTGGCAGGAGGGTTGTGGGGGCTGAAGCCGGCAGGACTGTGTCCAGGCTGATTCTCCACTGGTGATGAAAGAGGATCACCCTTTTCTGAGCATATAAAAATGCAGATTTTTGGAGAGGCCTTAACATATAGCTCCATATGGGTAATTTTTATAAAGGTGTCCCCTCATGCCAGGGTAGCCACCCAGGAAACGTCTGCTTCATGTCCTAAAGGTCTTAGGTTCTTGCTTCTTAGAGAACTGGTTGTGAAGCTTATTTTAACTCAAATAAAGCAATGTATTTTCCTGTCTTTTGTTCCCAGACACTGCTGATTGGTTTCACTGAAATGTTGATTAAAAAAACTGTATCTCATCAAGACAGACACCATCATGAGAAATTTCAGCCCAACTGGCTCATATTTAATAATGTGCATATGGCATGCTAGCAGCATACGGGACAAGTCAACTAATTAAATTATAATTATTTTATTTGATAATTTATGGTTAGTTCTACCAATATTTCTAATAATGCCACAGCTAACACAAGAATTTTAAAGCATCCTTGGAAACTCTGATTGAACTTGGCTTAGGATAAGGGACTTGCTTAATTTCAAACTCCAACCTCACACAGTTCATTGCTAAAATACAGGACTGCTTGGAGGTACACACACATCTGAAAATAAAAATGCAGGTGAATTTACGAGACAGATGAAGGGGAAAAAAACCTGGGTCTCAGAAAATCTTATGGATTATGTGGGTGACCTTCCCACAAGCAAAAGCAGAATACAAAAGAGAATCAACTATTGGGTATTATTAAGCGGTTCTCTGCGTTGTGGGTTTCTTCTGTATTTAGCTGCTGCACAGGCATGGGAAGCATCTGAGTTAAAATTTGCAACAATTCAAAATTCTGAAACAACTTGACATCTTAATTTCATATGTAAGAGTGGAGCTTTCACGGTGACTCCCATTAGGCTTTGGGAGAGGATAATTGTACTTTACCAGTTTAGAGGGAGGTGCGTACTAGGGGATGAAGGACTGATGAACTTTAAAAGTGCCTTTGAGAACTTGGAGAGAGAAGAACAAAACCAGGAAAGGTTTCCTCATTTTTCTTTCCCTAGCCTTGGAGGTTTAGAGAAACGTGACTTATCTATAAATAAGGGGAATGTATAAATAAAAAAAACAGTCTCCAGACCTGAGCCTAAAACTGATCTCAGTGTTGCTTTCCATTGACAGATAACAAATATGCTCCTGCAGTCACTCTCAATGGGTTCATCTTTATTCTTGGAGGAGCTTATGCACGAGCAACCACCATCTATGACCCAGAGAAAGGCAATATTAAAGCAGGTCCCAACATGAACCACTCCAGGCAGTTCTGCAGGTGAGAAAAACCATTAAAACTGAATTACCGGTGCCTTAACATTTTCTGCTGAGAAATAAGCTAATACAACCTAACAGTGAAGGGGAGAGGGGAAGGGAGGTGTGTACCACCTGGGGTATTTCTTCATCTCTTGTTTGTACGTGTTCAGAGATGCAGCATTTCCCAAAGTGCACATCCAGGACCCTACTACGGTTCATATGTCTCCTCACATTCAGGCGTGATGGATCATGGGGAGGGATGTGTGTGGGGCTCCTCCAGTGTCTACAGGAATGCTGTTTTCCTCAGGCTGCCATGTGTAACCGGAGGATGATAAATACCCACTGTAGGAGAGACCACCATAATGTGGAACATGTTTTTGCTAACTAACTAAAAGATCTGTGAAAAAAAAAAAAAAAAAAGAATACTGAGTAAGCACCACACACTGATAATAATTATTATTTATTACGTGCTTTTGATTGATTGCTTTTTGGGGCTCTCTTCCCTGATCCTGGTCACAGGTTTAACAAACTTCCCAAATCAGCTGACAAAAATAAGACTTGGCACCCATGGCAGGTACTGGCAGAACTTAAAGGTCTTTTTAAAAGTACTATGTAGCTGTTAGAGAAAGACGGACTTGTTTCAGGCTTTTTACAGCACCAGCCCCTCGCAGAGCAGATCCCCATGCCGAGGACTGGCTGAGCTATCGGTTTCATGGGGAAAAGCCATCGCTGCTCCACGGATGCTGCCACAGGCACTGGGTGAGGGTTTGTTATCAGTGGTCGCTGCAACAGCGTCTTGAGGCACTGAGCAAAACCAGGGTGGAGGGGTTGTGCCGGGTAAGTGCCCAGGTGAAAAAAACCACAGGGTGGGGTGGGAGGAGAAGCAGTGATGGGGCAGCAGCTGGACCTGCATCTCCCAAACATTCAGCCAACAGCTCTGCTCCTTGCCCCAGGGGTGTCCATAGCCCCCATCCTACGGCTGAAAAACACCTCCATGTTTTAACTTGTTGCATTTAACCTTTTGCTTTGGTGCAGATAAGAAAATTCCTTTTTCAGAAAGCATGCTCAGTTTTTCTCTTTTTGCTAGTTTTTTTTCCTGGTTTTCTCCTTTTTTCCCTTTCTTTTATTAATTTAAGGAGCGCCCTCTCTTGGCTGCTGAAGCCCATTGTGTTGGAAGTGAAGGGGGCCGAGCAGCCGGCTCCATCTGCGGAGCCCTAAGGTCAGGTCTTCCTTGGCTCTAGCAGGATCAGGAGGAGCCTGCAGTGCTCAGGCAGCTGCTGATGGTATTTTTCTCCTGAAAAAAAGAGAAATACAGGGTGCAATGCAGCCCAGGATTAGAGCCCTAACCAGTAAAATGAAACGCGAGGGAATTGTACATTTTATACATTCCTGTATCTTCCCATAGGGAGGGTTGAACTGGTCTTTGAACATCTCTGTTTTGTAAAACATAACAAAAAAACCTGTTAATTAAGTATCTGGAATACAAAAGAAATTGCATGGACGATTTCAACCAGGGGCTGTGGGCTGAGCATCTCACCTGAAAACTTCCCAGGGTTTCTAACATGAAGGGATGCTTTGCTCTGCACCCTGCAGAAGGGAATCCACTGGGAGACCTTGTGATGGCCCAAGGAGAGTGAACCAGGGACCTAAATATTAGCTGCTGCTGTAATAAACTGGCTTTGCTTAAGTAGAATATGACACCCGTCAGTAAAAAGTAACTTCAAACTTCTAAATTACATTTTTTTCTAAAGCCTAAAGCAATAGTGGACTAGAAACCTACATTTATAGTGGGACAGTCACCAAAAAAAAGAATAGTTCAGTACATCCCAACTGGATGCCAGAAAGGCACAATTTCAAAAATTCCTAAATGTGCTGGGAAATGGTCAAGAAAAAATATTTCAGCCAACAGGAGATGTAAAACCTATCACAAAAACTAAATAAATCAGCATGTATGGAAATAGGGAAAATGGGAGGTTAGCAGTAACAAATAGGTTAAAAACTGGCTGCTGCTACAGGAGGCTGAGGGAACCAGTAAAGTACTAAGGGCTAATAGAAGTAAAAAGAAAGGCACTTCAAACCTTTTGGGATCAAATTTGTAATTTTAATCTGTTAACAAAACCATTGCTGATGAGGTAGCAAAGTATAACACAGACGGATCGGATGGGTATTTCTCATCTGTATTTGGAAGGGAGCAAGAAGGTTTGGTTCCATAATCTGCTGTGAGGGACCAAAAGAGGTCACTGTTGGCAGCAAGGAAAGGTGTGAGCTCAGAAATTAAGTTCTCAAATCGGGCAACCCAGCCGGCTTAGATGCAGGCATCTTTAGAGACTTTGCTGAGAAGCTGACTGAACCACTAATGTTGATTTTAATAAGTCTTACAGTTCAGGATGGATCAGGGCACTGCCAGAGTTTCCATATTTTGAAAAGGTAAAAGGGAGAATTTTAGTGCAGCAATTAATTTTGCAAAGTATCAACATCAGGCTAAGTGGTCTCATTTAGCCTCATGTTGGTCTGCTGCAAAATACCAGAGTGGTTAATTTGGGATTTCATCAACAAATAACTAGATGCTAATAATATAATGAACAGCAATCAATGTGCTTTCCTGGAAAATGGGTCTTGTTAAACCAACCTGTTGTCTTTTGCTTTTTGGGGGGGAAATTGGGTTCTTTGTTTTTTAGTAAAACATGCCTGGCTGCTAAAGACAACTGTGATGCTATAATATACTGCGATTTCTCCAAGGTATTTGGCTGGTATTATATGGAATTAACAAGGCACACATTAGAGAGATTAAATCTGCTTCACTGACAGATCTCAAAATGTAGTTGTTAATGAGAAGATATCATTGAGCAAGGCCACCGGTAGCAAGCATTGATTCTTCTTCAATGCTATTTAATATATCTACCAACAATCCAGGTAATAGAAAATCTCCCCTGGTAAAGGCTGCGGGTGGCATAGCACTTGGTGGGTAAAAATATTACAGAAGGAGCTATTTCAGCCAGTTATCTGCATGTCTCAGTTAGACGGTCTCAACATCACAGCGGTATTTTAAATGCAAAGTAATACATGGAGGAAGCACAATCGCAGACTGTACCTGCATAGCAGCCCTGCTCCCCTTCGAAAGTCAGGCACTCAGGAGGACATAAAGGAGGCCACTCAGAGCTTTCATCGCAATGCAGTGGATAAAAGGTCAATGCAATATTGGATATATAATATGAGCCCTAACGCTGAAATGAAAACAAATTGAAGCTGGGAAGAGAGAGTGCTGCTGCATGCGGCGTTGGCGAGATGAATGCAGGTCTTGGGTCCACGCATCAACATGTGGAAATATCAGCAGAATTTCAAAGGGAAGCTGCAAAAATGACCCCAGGTTGCAAATCAAATCTTTGACATAAAACTTAAAGAGTTTATCAAAGAAAGGCTGAGAGGTGACTTGATCACTGGGAGCAAGTGGAAAAGCTTTCAGTCTCGCAGACAAAGGCATAGCAGGTTACGAGGGCTAGAAAGTCAAGTTACACATCTCAGCCTTGAAGTGAGGCACTTTCCCAACAGCAAAGATAATTAAACAGTGAACCAGCAAGGGAGGGGGCAAACTCACCAACACTCGGTGTTTTTAAGAGGAGATTAGATATGTTTCCAAGAGAGATGCTGCCTGGGGAAAAGTCCATGGCCTGCGTATACACAAGCTCAGATTAACTAAGCACAGAGATCCCTTCTGACCTTAGTCTATGAATCTATAAATTCCTCATTCCGCTCGTTAGCATGGATCACAAAAAACATGGTTTAAAAGCAGCAACATAAACAACTTAAAAATTAACTGCATGCTATTGATCTCCTCTCACCAGGAATCACTCGATACTGAATTTGCTGGGAAAAATCTTGACCGCATCACTTTTATTTTTATCTGCACTGTTTCTACATGTTAGTGACTAGGGAGCGCGATGGCTTCGAGCACAGGGAAAAGAAATGTGTGTGACATTCCTCGTGTATGAAAAATTAAAGGTCCATTCAAATGGTTTTAATATCAAGTTAAATTACTTCTAATGAAAACGAAAAATAAATGGTTCAGGTCTCCAGCTCACAATCAACAGAAGAGCAAATCGAGCATCATTTTCAGATGAAGCCCAGCCTGATGGAAGTCAGTAAGAAATTCGTGTTGACCTAGAATTAACCCTTTGAGGGATGGTGCCAAGTGGGCAAAGAGCTATAATATGCCTGAAACGTTGTAAAATTCACTGAGAGTTCACACGCAGGTCTTGAATATCCTCTATGTGACGTGTGAGGGTGAGGGAAATATTTGACATTTCCCAAACATCAGGCAACTGTGTCCTGTTTGCCAAGTGGATCCCATCTCGGTTTGGCAGATCCAAGTCTGTGGGATCTTTGGAGGTGGTGACAGCAGCCAACGAGGATGAAGAGCTGAGATGATCACACCTTGCTCTGCTGGACACCTCCCTCCAGAAAGGCTTGCAAAGACATCCCTCCCCTCCAGCACTGGCAAGTCCTGCCTTTGCAGGCAGGCGTTCTCCCTTCCTGCCATGCTCTTCAAGGGTCTATTTTTCCACGAGCAAAAAGAATACCAAATGCATTTCTGTGCATGATTAAAAATTCCATATTCTGCTTGCTTAGGATGCAAGCAGCGTGCAAACAGGAGTGTGCTACAGAGAGCCTCCACGAGCCGCAGCGTGGTGGTGCCAGCAATAATTCCAGAGCAGCTAATTTAGTACCAGCAATTCCCAACAGACACCAGAAAAGCATTTTCTTCCTCCTCCGACTGTTAACCAGTAAGATTTATTAGATGGTTCTGCCGAATGGAAATCTTTAATAAAACTTCGACTCGGGCTGAACAGCACAAAACCAGGGTCGGTTTGTGGATATTTTCTTTTTTTTTTTTTTCTTCTCTTCTTTTTAAATAAACCCTTGTTCTTGAACAGCGAAGCATGGTGACTCCTGTGCTTAACTACTAGGCATTGCTAATGTACAGCACCAGCCGCAGATTCCCCCAGCTGATTCCTTTCCTCATTGCAAAGTTCATGGTAACTCCAGGCACTGGAAAGGGTTAGAGCACAGCTTGTTTGGATGGATATTCCCATGTGAAGCTATTACAGAGCACAGTTCCTCCTTCTCGAGCCCGCAGATGTAAAGGCTGGTCTGTTCAGCAAGGCAGCATTTGCAGCTGGAAGTGTTTGTGGTCCAGACGAGAATACTGAAATCTTCCAGCATATCTGGAAGGAGACGTGTGGCTGGGACTATGCTCCACAGACAGCAGATGAGAACTGCCACACCAGACTAATAGCAATAATTTCTGTAGCAGTTGATGACATGAAGGATTTCAGTGTGCATTAAAGCGTAACTGATACAGACAGAGCACTCGGGCCGTTACTGATGTGCAACAGACTTTGGAATAAAACATTGCTGGTTTTCAGCAACCAGTAACAATGCCACATGATGGTTTTGGATCATTAGCAAGGGAAAGTGCTCACGGAGTAGGGGAGAATATAACTGGAGCTTGGCCAAAACACCCACGCTAATAATCCCAGTCCAAGAAGTGTCATGATATCCTCCTAATTGACCATGACTAATCTGGACCCTCATTTATCCATCTTATTGTAAAGATGACACCTCTGGCAGCACAACACAGCCACCCGAGCTTGAGCCCTCTCACACATAACAACCTGGCTGCCAACCCGGCCGCAAACAACCACACAGGTTGTCAGCACCGCTACCAAACTGGGGACAACGCTTTGGCACCCTGAGCACCGCCACCCACGGCGACAGCAGCAATGCCTTTCGCTTTGGCGCCGCAAACCACCGCGCAGGTTTCGCTAAAAGGTCCCCAGTTTAAGCAAGAGCTTAAGGGGCACTTGCAGTTCTACCTAGCGCCGCACAGAGCCGTGTCCCACAGTAGCTGGTACCCTGCCGGCTTCTCTTATCCCGGCGCTGACTCCAGCCAGTTGACGAGCATCGTTCAGTTCCACCTCCAATAAAGCCCTCCTGAAATCTTAGGGCAGGAAGGAAATCCATCCACTAATAATTGTGGGGATTTTTTTTTTCTTCTTTTGAGCAGATTCTGTGCCTATCTAACTGATCATATTTAATAATGTTTATGGAACTGCTCCAAATAAATTAGTGAGTGTGTGTGCATGCATAGCCAGGAGTGAGGAGGGAGAGGAGCTTTGGTTGTAGCCTCAGAAGATACTAAGTTTCAGGGAGTCAAAACAACACACTAATTCAGCCATTTCAAATCTTTTACAACCCCAGACATTACAGGAAAGGGGTATTTTTTAACATTTCCTGATAAGGCTGAAGTGATCTTTAGGATTAAGCAGGAAATTTTAAAATAACAATAATAATAATAATAATAATAATAAAAAGAAGAAGCAGCAAAATTAACAGACTTTGCTGGTAGCCCCACCGCTTGGTGCTATGTCTAGCCATCACGACCAGGAGAGGGAAGGGCTGGAGCAGGAGCTCCCAGGCACTCGGCTCTCAAACACTACGGAAAAGAGGCACTGACATCTTCCGCTTTGTTTCTAAATTACTGCCCATCAGGACACTTTCGCTGTAAGATGTTTTTGAATGAAAAGTAGAGGGTCCATAACGCTCTTGGTGGGAAGGTGGCCACAAAGCAAATGGCAGCTGAGCTGCCTGAGGAGGGCCCCAGCTGAAAGCACCACCAGCTCGTGGGTGCCAAGCCCTGGTGCTCCATGCCTGAGCTGGAGCACGCTTAGTTTTGCTTACATGTGATTAAAAAAGTTAATTAAAAAGCAATGCAAAGTCAAATGCAGCAACAAAGGGAAAAATCAGATCCTGGGCTATATCTGCAGGGGTGTTACTAGCAGAGATAGAGATGTCATCATCCCACTCTACTCAACACTTGTCAGGCTGCACCAGGAGTACTGTGTCCAGTTATGGTCCTCACAATTCAAAAAAGGCACAGACAGACTGGAGAGGGTCCAGAAGTGGGCCACGAAGATGATCAAAGGGGTGGAGAACCTGCATTATAAGGAAAGACTGAAGGAGTTTGGTCCCTTCTCCCTGGAAAAGAGAAGGCCCGGGGGGACCTCACACAGTATTCCAGCACTTAAAGGGCAACTACAAGGAGGATGGAGGCTCTAACTTCACAAGGAGCCACATGGAGAAGACAAGGGGCAACAGGTTCAAGTTGCATTGGGAGAGGTTTCATCTCAATGTAAGAATTTTTTACGGTGAGAACAATCACCCACTGGAACAAGCTCCCCAGGGTCATGCTAGAGTCCCCATCACTGGAGGTTTTCAAGATGCAACTGGACAGGGTGCTAGATAATCTTATCTAGTGTCCTTCTCCCATGAAAGCTTGGACCAGATGATCTTTCGAGGTCCTTCCAACCTGGGCTATTCTATGTGTCTATGATTCAATGATTCGCCTTGTCCATCAAGTCCTTTAATGGCCAGCTGTCAGAGAGGGATCTTCTCTGCCACCTGTTTTCTCAGGCTGGGGAAGGACTGCGAGGAGGGTAGGCGAGAAGAGATTTAAAAGGTGTTTAGATTACACAAGCATTCCAACCATAGACAGCCAGGTCCCCACCAGCCCTTGGTGCACCTCAGCCTCACAGGGATTTTCTTAGGATTGTGATTCATAGCTTCATGGAGGTCAGCAGATGGACCAGACTAGTGGTGGCCGTGTTGGGGGATAGTCACAGCGTGATCCTCTGACACTGCTCATGGTTTGGGCAATGAAGGACGCCCTGGCACCTCCAGTGAATCTGCTGCAGGGCTATAGGTGAAGCCTGTCTAGTAAACGACAGTAATTACCTGCGGAGTAGAAAGCAGGGTCATTAGCCTGCCGGGTAATAATTTGCAAAATGCTGAAATGTATTTTCCTGGAAGGAGTGGATGGAGTGACCTCCATTTTGATACCAATTACGTTCACCCTGGGTGTGCTGCTGGAGAGATGGAGGTCCGGCTGCTCCTTAGCTGGGGAGGTCGCTGCCTCCAAAGCTGCTGGAGAGTTTGTGTCCCCTCAGTGAGGCTCTGTGGTGCGAAGCTGCATTCCTTCCCAGGCTCTGACAGCCTGTAATCATTTTATCTCTCAGGATTAATGGCACCAAGCAATAAACTCTCATCCTAATTATTGTAATTATTTCTTTCTTTGTACGTCAGCCTTGGTAACGATGTTTTTACAGCTGATGGGATGGAAGGGAGGGGAGAAAAGAAATATTGTCACAGTAATGAAGAAAGAGCAATGAGCATACTCCTTTCCACTCACTTTCCTCAGGGTTTTAGAGCCCACTTGAATTTCCTACTCCCTAAGGTCCCAGAAATTAGCAGTGATTGTTCTAATACTGCAAAGTAGGAGCAATCTAGGACTAAATTCCTAATTGATCTTAAGTACCTACCTGCCACTTTAGCCCCAGAGATGCCTGAATGTCTCCAAAGTCCCCTGTACCCACTGCATACTTAAAACTGCCTATTTCTTGATAGCAGTAGCTCACCGTTTTTCTTAACCTCAGGCATGACTCACAAGCTAAGCGTTATGCCAGTTTTAGCTATGGGAATTGCATACGGAGGGGACAGAAGCTACTCTAATCACTACTTAAAATTCATACAGTCTTTCAGAGGGTGGAATTCAGCATCCATTTCTTCCCCAGCACATTAGCACCATGATGGGAGGTTACAGGATGGAGCTGCTTGTCCCAGCTGCTGGGCAGGAATTTCCTTCAGTGCTGTAGCCCAGGTGCTGGAGAACAAGAGCAACATTTGCCCACCTGCTGTAACCTCTAATCCAGAGCATGGGCTGGGGAGGAACCCGGACCCAGATCATTTCAGGAGGGTGTGCTTAGCTACTCAGCGGCTCTACGGTGGCAGCAGCTTTGGCTTAGAGTAGCTGCTACTAAACATGACACAGAGGAGACTTTACTAGAAGAAATGTGGGCAGCTAAGATACTACGCAGGAATTTATAAAGCACCCATGTCCCTGTTTAGAGACCTAACACTAGATGACCAAGGGGATACCTGGCACTTCAGGCCAGACTTCAGCTGTGCAGCACACAGCCAGGTAGGAAGGGCTGGTGGTAGCTTGGCTCCTGTTCCCAGGGTCACCTAGAGCAGAGATGGAAGGGTCTTCACACAGGGTCCTCCCTCTGTCCACCCCATCCTTCCCATGCAGATCAAAAGCTCCGAGCAGAGCAGTCTCATCACGTAACGAGTAGGAAGTATTAGGCCTCGTATGCAAGTGGCAGCAGCCAGCAAGGTCCTCTCCTGTGGTGGTGTGAGGTGCTGTCATCTACACTAGTGTGTCTGCACTAGTAAATTAAAACTTGGGTGAGGCCATTCATGGGCACTGGACCTTGACCATCAACACTGATGGAACCGGCCCCAGGCTCCATGTTCCACACTAGTATTTCTTTTAATTGCCCATTATTGATAGTTCTGCAGCCAGATCTTTCTTGGGGATCTTTTTTTTCTTTGGAAGTTTGTTTGGTTTTTCCCATTTCACCCAATTAAATTGCTAAATTAACCCCCTTTTTTTTTTTCTGTCAAGCTTTGTGTAGGGATAATTTTTTAATGACTGATCAGCGTTTCATTAGAGAACCAAGGCAGCAAAGCTGCTTTGTACCACAGTCCATCTCTGACATTGGCCCCTCTTCTGCCCAGTACATCCCAAACCATATCCCAATTCAAATAATCTTCCAACTCCTTCAGCTTCACTATTAAGAAAAAAAAAAGTGAAACACAAACAGCAACCACTACCCCATGGCCTCATTTCTAAACTCTCATCCTGCTGGTTTCTGCAGCCCCTCTGCCACATCAGGACTGTTTCAGCATGGGGTAGGACCATCCTTCTCCCCTCCTCATGCTGTATTTTTGCAAGCTGCAATTCCCAGCCTGTCTTGCTTTAAAACAGTAACTTGTTCCAGTACAGAGACGGGCTTCCCACCCCACAACACCGTGGCTTAATTTGCACGTTTGTCTGATTTACTGGGTCTGCTGGTCCTGCCACCTCTGATCCCTCCTGGCCAGGGGGACCTCAGCCCTGGCAGGAGTCCCTGCTGGGCAGTGCCTCTCCACCACCAGCTCCAGCTCCTTTGGAGGTGGGCTCATTCTCTTTCAGAGCCGTCTTTCAGGATGACACTTGCTTTAGTCAAGTCCTCGTTCTTCCCTGTTTCTCCCTGACGTTTCAAAAATAATTACCAGTGGTTCAGTAAGTTCATTAGCAAACTCCCTTAGGACCCTGGGCTATGTATCATCCAGCCCTGCTGATTTGTGGATAGGCTCTAATCAAGTGTTTCAAGTCTCTCTCTCCTTCTTCCTCCTTTCAGATTAACAGTTATTTTGACAAGATTCTCATTATTTCCTATTTCCTGGCAGTACCCAGGGACTAGGCTTATTTAAGTCCTCACTGTTGTCATTGTGGGTTTATTTTTAACCTCAGGCTCTGCTTCTCCGGCAAGGACATCAGAGTTTTGTGTTCTTCAGAAACATGTGGCTTTGTCAGTGCCATTTTAGTCTCAGTTCACCCTGGGTCTTCCACTGCTCCCTGTCTTTTGCCTTTATCACTTTTTATCCTCCTTCTTCCCGCTGCTCCAAAATTAGCCAGAAGAAATTACTTTGCTTTTACCAAGCCTGCAGGGTTACTACCCTTCTCCACCTTCTTTGATCTAGGCCACCTTCTTGGCTGCAATTAATTTTTCATCTTCCCCTCCCTCTTTTCCTCCCTGCTGTCCTCTGGTGTGTACGTACTCTCCAAGTCTCCATTTTCCTTCCCAACACAACTGTCCACCAACTCCTCTTGGAAGGGACCCAACCACCAGAAAACCTCTTGGAAGGGACCCCAACCACCAGAAAGCCACCGCCAACCCCATCCAGCTTAACATGATCTTCAAATGTTGGGGGCCAAACTCAGGCTTCCCAGCAGATGAAAAGCAGAGCCTCCCCCACTTTTGGGTTCCCGCCACGCACTGGGAAGGCAGCATGGAGAACACAGCAGCCCTGCATAGGCTTTTCCCAGCCAGCTGCCTGCTATCTCTGTCATCCTTCTGCCCTTTCCAAATACCCACCCAGGAGCCCAGCCCCTCGTTGTCTGTCTTCGTTAGCCCAAAGCAAGTGTCATGCCCTATGCATGATTGCTGGAGAGGCCAAGGCATTAAGTGGAAGGAGGAGGAGGAAGAGATGAGGCCGAAGGGCAATTTTTCTTTCAAATACCTTCCCACCTAGGTACCTTCCCTCCTATCAAGAGCCTATGGACCACAGGATTAGCCCAGCCTCATTATCCTTGATTTGCAAGAGATGTCTGAAGTCAAACACTTCCATTTGAAAAAAAGCAGTAAGGTTTTTTGTCTTCTTTAGATGCCAACATAGAGCTCCTCTGGCAATCCCTCAGCTGCACATCCCCAACCATCAGATTTGCGTCCCCCGGGTTGGCTTCCCACTGGTCCCCCCACTCCTGGGTGTGCAAGGAGGACAAGTCAGCAGGACCTCCGGGCTCCCACGCCAGAGCGTGACCATGGAAGGGGCTGAAGGAACAGAGCATTTTTCAGAGGGGTTTTTTCCCCACTTTGCAGCATTCATTGATAATTAGAGGAGTAACTTGAAGCAAGGGTTTATTCCAACTGAGGCAGCAGGGACTCTGAATTGCTTAGATTGCTTTCACATGTGCATGGTGTTACAGGGACACGTTGTCCTGCTACATTTGCTGCAGATCCCAACGGTGGGCTGGAGAAACAACTTACTTGGACTAATTTCTGTTGTTTAAATTAGAGACAACATTTACCTACCTGGCAGAAACATAAAGAGGATTAATTTGGGGGAGAGAAAGAGAGAGGGAAAAGAAATACCCACACACGCTTTATATAGATAAAAGATGCATTCGTCGTTTACCCCTTGTTATGAAAGACTGGGTTTGTTTTAATCCTAAAAAGAAAATTATTGGGTAAGAAGACTAACTAAAACTTTCTTTATTTTAAAAATACAGCGCTGTGGTTCTGGATGGAAAAATTTATGCCACTGGTGGGATCGTTAGCAGCGAAGGACCTGCCCTGGGAAACATGGAAGCCTACGACCCTAAAACAAATACATGGACACTTCTACCAAATATGCCCTGCCCTGTTTTTCGACATGGCTGTGTAGTAATCAAGAAGTACATTCAGAGCGGCTGATACTACCCAGGAATTGGATGGAGAACTGTTTGTACCTGTTGAAAGCAGGCAAGAAGAATACTACTACTTAAGAAACAAAAGCAGCGAAGCCAGCCAGTGAACATATTGCTCTAAAGTCTTGAATAGTGTCTACATTGAATGTAGAAAAATCATCCTCACCTTTTGGTGAAAAGGAGCAGAGAGCTCCGTGCTATGTAAGATATTGTAACTTAATAATACAAGGGTGTCACTAGATGTTATAGTGGCACTTGTTCTGGACGTCGGCTTTTGGTCAACCCAGGTGCAATAGAATTTCACATATTTTTTAAGCTGGGGAAGAGAGGAAAAAAAAAAATCTGCATTTTACTTTAGAGCTCAAGCTTGATTCTTAAGATAACCATGCAGATTAGTTTTACTATTACACTTTAGGCATCAATCTATTTGAAAGGTCAAAGTGTCCTTACCACTTTGATTCCTACATTTGTTTTTAACAAATACATGCTTTTCAGTACCAATGACTGAGAGAAATCTTGTGTGACAGATGGCTTATGTTGATGTCAGTCTTCCAACAGATCAAATGAATCTTTCAGTCCTCTAGAGCAGAGCCCAGAAGAGGGGTGAGGTGGGGACTGGGAAGAAGAAGAATAGCCATTGGTAATAAATTCCATGTAAAATGATGAAAAAAAAGGTCTGTTGGGCTGGATGAGTTTCTGCTCCCGGTGATACTTGTGTGGGCACATGTGGCCATGCCCACAGGTCGGGGCGGGGGGGGCTTCTAAACCTTCTCCTCCTGGTTTCTGCCGATGAGCAAACTTGGCAGTGCTCAATTCCCGTAATGCAAAATGAAAACAGTTTCGATTCCAGAGGCATTCTCCTGATAAGCCCGCTCTTCACTTCGGATTGGGATCACATTAAAACACACAGTGCAGTGTGGGATTTCCACGTTTTCATCAAATGGAGAAGATGCCTCCTGTTGTGGCTACGCACTCAGTTTTGGCTCTCAACCAAAATTCCTTACGTTGGGATATACGCCACTATCTTATGTAAAGTCTGAGAAGTTTTTTTATTTTATTTTTCAAGTTTCCCCATAGGTGTGGAAACCTTATACTTCTCTTATTTACAGATTTTAAACACACGAGTTTAAATCCCATGGTAGAAAAATGCATAGACTTAAGCCCAGTATAAGAGACTTAAAATGATTACTATGTAGAGTTGTAAGTATATGCACAGCACAGGGGTTATATTTTTATATATATTAAAATATTGTCTATCCAGAGAGCATTGTGATGTGGAAATTCTTTATAAATTTATACATAAAAGGATCAAATGGGAGATGGACCGGGTAACACAGAGGGGGCAGGGGAAAGAATCTTAAAATTCAGAAATATGAAGTAACCCCAAGCTAAGGATTGCCTGATTTCTTTCCAAGTAGAGGGAAAAAAGTTGCCATACTTGCCTTTGCAGACTCAAATCCCAAATGCCATGCCAGTAATTCAAGAAGGAGGGTCCTATACAAGGCGTGGGTGAGATCTTACAGTTAACATCTAGTTGAATTTCATACCAAATATGCTAGCCTTTTTATATGGAGGGAGGTCTGCCTACAGCTTTGGGGAAATCAATGCAGATGGTTAGCTAATCATCTTATTTTGTTAATAATCGTTTATAAAATAAAAGAAAAAAAATGAAATTTGTATCTTGCAGTATTTAAAGAAAAAGTGCTCAAGTCAACTGAGTCAAGCTATAGGGTGACTCAAGTCTCTCATTTTGACAGTGAGGTTCCAGCCTTTGTTATGCAGTTGTTTTATTTATTCTTTGAAGAAAAAAAATAATAAGCACAACAAAATTATATACTAGTATGTCATTTAAAGTATTTATGTCAAACAGGGTGCAAGTGTGAACCTAAAGATTGGAGCACAAGTTTCTAACTGCCTGGGGCAGGACTAATTTTAGTGTTGGTGTGTGTCTACCTCCAAAGGAGGTGCTACCTGTCAACAAGACCTAAACACATTCAACATTTCCAATTTAGCTTATTTCTTCATTTCTCACACTGGAACAAAACTGGCTATTTCTGTGAATAATATTAAAAACAGGGTTATCTGTAATGGTATTGTATATAGTTTATGTTTACTGTTAAGTTCTTGTTATATTATAATAAATATATTTATAGATCTAGATTCAGCATCCAGATTGGATTAATTTTGTCACAACTGAACAAGAAACAACACTGCATGAACCTGAAACAGACTTCAGGTTTCATCCCGGCCACGGATGAAAATGTGTTTATTCCAGCTTCTCTTGCAAATCCAAAAATGTACTGCTAATATTTTAAATGCTCAGTAGCTTCCAAAGTACTTCTGTTCTCCTTTTTGAAAAAATTCTTAGAAGTGATTTTGCATTTTATTCAGCAAGCCTGTTTCTCCTTCTATTTTCCCAAACTTACTAGTAAGTAGAGAACAAAAAAGCTCAAGATAGTTTAGGGAACTGCCTTGAAAAAAAATTGATAAACAGCTTTTTGGGTTGGTTTGGTTTTAACTGAAAGTTAGGATTTGTACTGCACTGCTGCTGCAATGTCTAAAAGATGAAAGCCGCTTTTGCCTTATGGTCTAAATTCCTTCATATCCAGAGTGGGAGCTCTGTAGCTCACTGGATACATCTTTCAGGGAGCACTTAAGTGCAACGGTTCGTGGTTTCTTTGATGTTTCTTTAGGGTGTCACCTGGTAGTTGTAAAACTGGATATGGAACAAAGATGAGCCAAATACGATACAACTAGTCTCAAATACCACCGCAGTGGAACATTTCAGCTGGATCTTAGGAGGCAGTACCTGTTCTACACATTAACAGGAAGAATCTAACATATATTGAAATTGTCTCCAGTTCTTACAGAGTACATCTACGCTAGTATTTAAAAGCGTGAACCGCGGTTTTTAAACGTTTTAGTTTAGGCTTAGTGACTCAGGTTGAACTGCCTATGAAGACTACTAAAAGCCTTGCAATTCAGTATCACACAACCATGCTGCAATAATCCAGCCCAAGTGGAATGAGTTGCCAAGCTTTTCATCAACGCTCTGCAAAGATCTCTTACTCAGCACTAGTCAATAATACTTGGTAGGATGAACAAGACACAGGCTATTTGCTTTACTTGTATGTGGAAATTATTTTAGTTCCCCTCTGGGAAGTTGGCTGAGCGCTTTTGCCAAATGACTCATGTGCACATATCTGCTCAGAGATTTTTCTCAAAAGCTTTAAGAAATTCAGGGGAGAGGCTGGCTCAGCAGCCTGATAAAAACTCTTTTGTTCGCTGGTTTGACTCTCCCCTGGCTCACCTGGGAAGGAGAGTGATCTCCAAATGGGGCTGTTCACTGCGTTCAGGTAATCACCTACCCCTGACAATTTACACAAGTCATCCACCTTTCTCCCGTTGTTTCATCTAGTGGCAAACACACCGTACTAACAAAACCTCAGCAAGCCTGTCTTTTAATTACCTGCAGCGAGGTGTTATGGCTGAGCTTAGCACAGTGCAATTGCAGCAAGCTAGTTAGAGCGTTCGTTACACTTCAGCTTGCCCTTGGTGGAGTCCAGACAAACGGAACGCCAGCATGAGCACCCACTTTCCGCCACTGCAGGGATTAGCTAGGAGAGGAGCCGCAGCCTGCACTTCTGCCTGACTTCACGAGTACCATCATGTTTAATCAGCAGACGGCAGATTCACAAACTGCCTTCAAGTACTTACCCACCCGCCTGGCTTTCCGGGAAGAATTTCTCTGAAAAAAATGGAACCGATCCCAAAGCTTTTCTCTCCTGCCTCGAATGCAAGGGCAAGGTCTCAGAACCATAATGCCTCCCCATCACCAACTGAAAAAGGTGACTTAATATAATAACAGTATAATGGGATAAACCTACAAACAAGCGTATGCAGTCAAGTCCTGGCAGGCTGCAGCCTGCGCCAGGTCCCTGGGAAGACACTGGCTCTGCAACCACTTTGACATTTTTACAACTTGTCATGCTAATACAAGCTTCTTAAATAGGATGAGACCCTTAAGCTCACCCCGTAATGCCATTTCAAGTCAGCTCAAAAACAGGAGCTGAAACATGCTTTCGGCTGAAGCAGAGACGCCAGCATGTATGGGAAGGCAGCAGTAAGTTCCCATCGTCGGCGAGTGTTTGGGGTTGATAACTTTAGACTGCGGAAAAAGCCAGAAAGAAAATGGTCTGGAGGGAAGCAGATGGCCATGTCTCAGGCACGGCACACATCCCACTAAGCTGGACAGCGACACCAGAACAGAAACACTTTTTCCTCTGAAAAGCCAATCTGTTTGAGGCATGATTAAACACTCGCTGAGGTTAGAATTGCTGAAAGCAAGAGCTGCCATCACGGGCTCCTTAGCCGAGCTGCGCAAGCACAACAAGCAGACCAGCACTATCTCCCAACTGCTGGAGACTGGAAATAAAAAGAAAGTGGCTGACTACCTTGAAAAACGACTCTCCCTTTGCTAGTCACCAGTGTTTTTTCTTTCGATAACACACACTACTTTTAGCAATTCTTGTTTAGCTAGCGGATTTCTTAAAAGAGTAACACATTCCAATTTTCTTATCTAAACAAATTCTACTTCAAATCGGTAGCAGCTTTACACACAGAATTAAATGTTTTGGCTCAGTTGCTACCTGGGAGAAGGAAGCTCCAGTGCTGTCATCAAGCCAAATCTGCCTCTGCATTTTTCATTAGTGGTGGTCTATACAATGAAGGTTTGAAAGGCTGCCTGCTGGTTTTAATTTCATCATCAGTTATTTTTGAACAGCATTCTCTTTTCCTTCAGAGTTCATATCCCAGATCTTAGACAGCAAAATTCATACTGGCAACAGTATCAAACTCTTCCACAACCTGTCCAGAGAACAGCACTAGAAACCCAGGTTTGTTAATAGCTTGACAGGCAACTTCAGTGTGTAGCTTGTAAGCAAATTAATACAGAACTATGAATTGTGATGACAACTGGGGCTAAGCTGAAGATTGCTTAAAGTCATGCCTTGTACCACAGGCAACACACACCCTTTCTCTGTCATCCAGCATCGGTGACCTTTTCTCATGTTTTTGTGGCTAAAGAGCAGACACCTAAGGTCACCAGTGACACTCCTACATAAGCTTCAGTTTCCCATCTCATTAAAAAAAAAAATGTTTATAAAAATAACAACTCTTACAGGTAGAAGGGAACCAGTTCCTCCCCACATCTTGGGAACTTAAAGCAGACCCCAATTTCTAATACAATGTCCTTGTGCTGGTGGACAGCATCAGAGTAAGGATCGGTGAACTGAATAGTGAAGGTGATGTACTAAATGCTTTAAGAGTATAATGAGCATTATGCTCTACCAGAAACACTGTCCCTCCACTCAAGTAAAAATAATCAGCTCTCAAAGCAAGCCTAAATTTCCAAGCCCACTGCAATTTCTGTAGCCACTCTGTTTCCATTAAAAGAGATAGTCTTTTAATAAGTTATTTACTTTCATTTCCAATGAATGCAGTGCTCCATTACTTGTTGACAACGAGTTCAATTTTACCTGCTTCAATTTATGCCCAGCTTTTCTGCAAGCTGCCCGTTTATGTACTGGAACATATAAATGCCACACACAGCCTTTCCAGGGAAAATGAAGAGTGGAAATGTGGCCGGGGGTGCTTAGGAATGGCTCACATTTCTGTTTTCTATTTGGCAAGAGCTATCCCCTATGGGGATTAAGACATCCAGACTGCGAACTACCTGGAGAGGATCTCAGACTTTCTGTAGTGGATAAGGGTTTTCAAATTCAGGAGGTAACCTAACACTCAACACCTCTAAAAAGCCCGTAAGTCTCTGCCCTGCTGACATTCATTTTTAATAACACGTGGGTATTTCAGAAAGAGTGCTGATAATGTGACAGTTATCAAAAGGGCAAGTGAAATGACTGGGTAATTACAGGGCATTCACCTGACATCAATCCCAAGTAAAAATGGAAAGATGATATCTAACTAAACTGATCATGAATCAAAGAGATAAAAATAAATACGATGATCTTCTAGAAAATCAGCTGTATCACCCAAACCTGATCTCATTCTCTGACAGGATTACACATTTGATTGATAAGGTAATAGATTTTCAACAGCATGTGACAAAATACTTCAACTTTCTCACTGTACGGCATTCAGACAGCAAATATTAAACAGACTAAGAATAGGCAGATTAATTGAGGAATATCTAATCTGTTCAAGTAATTCTCAATTTGGTATTATCAGAGTATTTCTAATAGGGGAACCCTCTTCTTCCAAAGTTCTTGAAGGAAAATGTTGACATAAATCACTAGTCACAGACCTGTGGAAACAGAGATTAGCAGAGCAGAAGGTAATGAGTACTGAACAAGTCATGTGTACTGGGCTGGCTTCTCTGGCTGGCTGGGACCACTAAAACAAAACTTATTTTCATAAAGCTAAGCAGGACCTCAGAGAGGTGGGAATGAGAAGGGCTGACACTGAGGATGGAGAACAGCACGATGAAAAGGTGCAAGTCTGAGAAGAGTCGAGCAACAAGAGCTCCCAGCCCAATCTGATGGTATAAAAGGACTAAATTGATCTTTGGATGTGTAAAAAGGGGAACAGTAAGTAGGAATCAGTGATTTTTAGCTCTATACAAGGCACTGGTGGGACCAACGCTGGAATATGACATCAATTTCCTCTGTGAACAGATGTTTTAGATGTTGAAAAATTGACCTACTGCAGAAAAGAGCCACAGAATTGGCTTAAAGGCTGAAGAAAATGCAGCAAAAGCCATAAAGAGCTCATTCTGCCCAGCAAAAAGACTGAGAGGCTACTTGATCACAGTGCATTAGTATCTTTGGGGGGG
>NW_010973400.1:2367605-2389476 GCF_000737465.1 Haliaeetus leucocephalus
GAACGGGGGGGGGGGGGGGAGGGGGCAGTAAATATGTACGAAGAGTCTAGAACATAAAGAGAAGACAAGAAGCAGTGCCTGGAAGTAGAAGCTGGACCAAAACAAAGGAGGAATCAGGCACACGTTTCTACCCATGAGCTTAACCACTTGACGAAAAGCTCAAAGAGCAGGGTAGATGTACAAACTCTGCAGATCAAGACTAGATGCCGTTCTTGGAAAGACTGTTAAACCATACAGAAGTTAGTAGACCCAGCGCATGCATGAGATTAAATTATACGTGCCACAGCATCAGATTCAACAGTGTTTTCTGCTGACATTATTCTCCGTGAATAAACCGGAATTTTTGTGACCAATTGCTAAACATTTAAATCATCATTAGGTGTCAGCACATTTCCACTTCCAAAATTTATTCTCATGTATTGAAAAGATTAACACTGTAAAATTTATGCTTGGCTTGTGCTTTCATGGCTGTCCTCTGAATCTTGTGAAAAGGAAGCTTTTTATTTTAAAAAAAGCTTTCTGCCTTCGGGACATGCTTTAAATTTTAGAGCAAGACTCCAAAGTACTCTAACCCAAATATAAGGGCTAGACATTAATTTTAAACCAGTTAGATCTCCAGTGCTTTCATGAAAAAGTACTTACGTGCTTATAGTTTCAATACTTGAAATGTCTACACAAACTAGTAAATTATTACTAAACTGATGTTAATAGGCACAACACGTGACTATTCACATTATATTTGCTTTCTCTCACTAAACCTTTTGTAATGTCACACAGAATGCAGCAGGCATCACTTCAAAACCCATTTCAGGATTATATTCATTAGAAACCTAAAACAGACTGGCAATTTGTCCTTCCCTATCACCAAAATCAGGTATCACTGTTCTTCCAGGTAGCCTCCACATACAGAAGGGTTTCTGCAAGGTGTAATGAAGTCAGCAAGAGAACGCAAGACCTTCACAACAGAACTAGGGCTGGGGCTTTGGAGATGAGAAGTAGTTCCTTAACTAAAACAACATTATTTTCTTTTCCCTCTACAGCACAAAGACTCAATTTCTTAGCAAATTAATTTAGTCCAAGTTTAAAATATTTTCTAGTATGAATTAGTCTTCTGTATTTTGGGTTCTGCTTTACTTCCTTTGCTGAGTAAATACTTCAAAGGCAGCCCTTTTGGAACTTCCCCAAGTCTTTCCTTCCTGCCAATCTAGAGTCCCAAAGCCGACAGGTCACATTCTACAGACTCCTACTTCCACACACAGTCAAACATCTCCAGGTTACAGCACAATTCAAATTTTACATTGATGCAAAGGAGTTTTCATCACGATGTAACTCATCTCCACAAAAAAACAGCATGACAAATGGTGTGAGCATTCCTAGCAGCCATCCTGTCTCATCGACGTGTACCATTTTTCATATGTACTCTGACAAACTCCCATTTGCCGAGCGACAGAAGTAAACAAAACAAAACACAGAGAGGAGTCCACCACAGCAGAACCGATTCAACTCCTGCAGCGTGCCAACACATCGAAAGTGCTGCAGCACTGACGCCCCAAACGCAGAGCCTGACCAACCTCCTCCTCTGTTCTCAACCTGCCCCACTCCTGTAACTGAATGAGGCGCCTTCCAACACAGCTTAACTCCAGATTACCTTCTGCACCCGAAACTTGAAAGCAGCTTTATTCCAAATCAGTGTCCACATATCAGCAAACCTTAATGTGGATGGCCAGGTTTACACTAACATTCGACTAAAAGTGGTGAATCCATTTTAAATCTTAGCAGCTTATCATATTTTTAAAGGAAAAGGATTTTCCACAATATTAAAGTAAGGCTCAATATAGCATAACTTAAATGCACTCCTAAAATAAATGGAATTTAGTAGTAGTCACAGCCACTTACTGGCAGTGGGTTCAACTGAAATATACTCCCTATGCAAATGATCACACTGTAAAAAAATTACTCACCTAGAAATGGAATGAGGCTGAATTAATTAGTGTTAAAGTTTATAATCCCTCATTTTTACATAATAGTTACATGACCACAAGTGATGCATAAAAAGCGGATAAAAAACCCAAGTGTTTGGCTTCATTAATCAGTTCATAAGTTTACTGATTTAGCTTGCAGAATTTATTCACATGCAATGCTAGCTTAAAACCCCATATATTACAAGTCCAAATCCAAATCCTACCCAAGATACAGAACAAAAGGATCTCATTTTTAATTTATTTAAATAAATTATCTGAGGAGCTTAAAGGAGGAAACAGAGGATGTGCAGCAAATTTAAGGAAATAGGGGAAACTGCATTTCAAAACTACATTCAAGGCAGAAACCAACAGCAGAAGGAAGCAGCGTTAAGCAGTGAACACTTGACAAATACGAGTGTTGCACAAGCTTTTACTAAGGCTTTATTAACAGCACGTGATGCCACCCAACTATTCCTCACTAAATCATGCTTCTGAAGCACCACTCAAAGTTCACAAAGTATTTTTGCAAGAATTCTTTTGTCAATGCCCAAATAAGGCACAGTTTTGTCCCTTTTGACTGATTATTTTTACAGCCAGTCAGAAATCAGGCTTGAATCTATTCGCTCTGCTAACATGGCCACCACCACCCCTGAAAGATGGAAACAGATACACAAGACCTCGTACCCTACATTCTTCATTCACAGACTGCAAACCCCTTGGATGGTGTCAAGTGTGGTGCTGGTATCTGCAAGGCCATTCAGGTCAAAACACCACATCTGACCATGCTGATATAAAATGAGCCTAGGTTCTCATTGATCACCTTCATTATTACATTTATATAATAATTTATATAATAAGATATATTCTGTATCTAAGTGTGCTTTCAAAGCTGCATATAAAAGTGAATTGGAGTCAGACATGAAATAAGTTACTATTACCCTCTTCCTCAATTAGCCTTTTGCCCAGGAGCCCCACAGTTTAAGGTAAACAGAAAGGAAAAGAGGAAAACGAGCAGGTGTGTTTTATGTCCTACACCTCAAGGAGGCCGTAACAGACCCACAGAAGAGCTTCTCGTACTCTGTTCCACATTATATACATCACGTGCAGTTTGTTAGCTCTGGATGAACTGCCAACGAGTAAGATGTGGGTTGACTCCTCACTGGCATAACCTCTAGCGGCTTGCTCTCCTATGCATGAATTATTGGGGGCATGAGGGGGTGGAACTAAAGGAGTTCCTATATACATTAGCAGTTCATCTTTAAAAACAAACAAACAAACAAAAAAAGCCCACAGAAAGTAAGAACAACTTTGATAAAATAGGAAGGAAGGAGAGCGTTTCCTTAAAAAACCTCTAATGAGAAACCCTGGTATTACTTGGATGCTGATGTACTTACTACAAGCAGTCCTGGGTGGTACCCAGCAACTGAACATAAAAACATTTTCTAAGCACAGAGCATACCTTCATAACAATTAAGTTATTCACTCACCAGTGTGCAATGCTAATTTCACTTCTTCAGTCAAAATCATTAATAGAAGTTTTTTTCTTTAATGGACAAACACTGAAAGCAAAAGTTACAAATTAAACCGCTCCAAAAACTGAACAGCAAGACCCCAGAGTAAAACATCTGAACTGTGAAATCAAGGAGGTCTGCTAAGAAAAAGACTGAAATCAGCTAGGAGGCAGCATTTCTTTCAAATACATTTTTGAAGGAGCTAAAGCTGTGTTTTCTTGTCATCTTTATTCAAGTATTTCACAGCAGTTATATTACAAATTACAGTAAAATGTTCAAAATTTCCAGAAATTCAAAAAAATTAAATAACTTACTTCAAACTAACGTAAAATGAAGTCAAAATGCAAAACATCAATTTAAACACAGTTCTGAATAAAACTATAGAATCCAAAATATACCATAGTTGATGAAGGAAGTCTACTTAATCCACAAAGTAGACACACGGTAATGAAACCAAACAGGACTCCCCAATGTCTAAATAACCCAATGTACAAGATACAAAAGATGCAAGTACAAGCCCAAATTCAAGCTTATGTTGTGATTACAAAATAAAATAAAAACAAAATAAATGACTATCAGCTGCAGGACCTGCCATTCAGGAGACTGATTGGTAAAACCAGAGCTGACCCCCCAACTTAAAAAAAAAAAAAAAAAAAGACAAGATATTACAAAAACCAGTAATCTATAAATACATTGGCATATGAAGAAATCAAGTAACAATACAGAGGACACAAAACAAAACAAAAAAATTAATCACAGGTGAGATTCAAGCTTGCAAATACAATTAACTCCATAGCCATCAACTTCACCCAAGAGCAACTCTATTACCTCCAAGACAGCCCCACCAGCCCCAGAGACAAAACTGCTTTCTTCTGGCTGGCCACATTTCATTGACCCCAGCACAAGGACTCACACAGGAGTTTATTTGCAATTTTTCACAACAAGAAACAAGGAAGAGAGGTCAATTTGTACAAACTCTTGCCAGTGCTATGTGGCAAAAAAAAAAAAAAATAATTAAAAACATACAAAGAGTAAACAAGTTTAGACCACATGGATAGATTAACAGCTGTTTTAACTCTATAACCACCAGACGTCTGTAAAGGAAAACAAAAACTGAAGTGTGGTTATTTGGGCTAGGAAGGCGAGTATATCATTTTAGGTAAGCTGTCCACTAGAACATCTGATATCAGCTACTTTTCTCTAAAACAACATGGCAGCTCCTTAATTAGTAAAGTTGCCTCTTATGATTTTTCCCAATCAACAACTGACAGTAAAAATTTTCCTTTAGAAACCTGACCTTTTAGAACCATTTTTAATGCTAGGCATTAGCTTAAACTTGCTTTTCACACTCACTGGTGACTAAAATTCTCAACTGTTTTAATTCATATAAATTTATTATCATCTAAAAATGTATGCAGTTTTATCTTCCACAAGTGCTGCTGTTACTTGAACAAAAACTTCTTTGAGTAAGTGAAACTGGAATAAATATTTTTAAAAAATTCTGCAGCAAGAACCTGAGACTTGCAAAAAACCCTTTTATCAGAAACTTGCTACAAAAAATCTGCTACATTTTATTTAATCAAATCTTAAAGTTTGTAACAATTTCCATCAAAATACAAAATGCTGTTAATGTACCAGACACAAAAATATCTCAAACAGGTATGATGCTAATAAATACTAAATGAAACATGGAAAAAAAATCCCATAATCAAATCTGAGATCAAAGAATCTCATTTAAAATGTGTTTTCTGCTTGTTTTTGTTGTTTTTAATCGCACTTTCCCACCTAAAAAATACAGTGTTTCTGCATGGGTTGCATTTAGAAGGTGTAACTAGATGTACATGAATGCTTAAAACCTTTTTCTGCCATTAGCTATGAAGAAAAACAGTGGCATTCAGGGGAGAAAAAGATCCAAGATAGAATTATGTTTAACCATAATATACAAAGCACTCTAGATTACTGCAGTAGCCCAAGGCCCGTGTTTTGTTTCTCTGCAGCACTATACTACTATTAGCCATAGAGGTGGAGACAAGTACCTTAGCTTCAGTTTGTAAATGGGAGCAGAGTGATTACAGTTCTCCATAAACACTGTTGGTAACTAAAATACAAAAAGCTGAGGTAGCTCAGTATCTCTGCAGTAGTCTGTTTTCTCTAATTAAAAACTAATCACACTGTGTTGCATATTTCTGGAAAGACACTTCCGCAGCTATGCAGGGACAGTCACAATGAATGGTTAATGATGGTAACACCAGCCAACTTCTCTAAAACATCTTCCATGTGGGTTTGAAATAAATCAGCCCAGGTAATGTTTTAATACTGAGCTTGTGATAAAACATGTTTTTCTTGAACCTGCCTAGACTGTTCTCTCCAGTTGCCAGAAAGGAAAGGTTTTGAACTACACAATTCAGACCCAGAGAACTCAGGTCCGAACAGATTGATTCAAAAGGCTGTCCTCCAACCCCCCCCCCAACATTAGTAATGCTTTGCACAGACCGACCTGTGAAGCCTAGTTTAAGTTTTATTTTCAAGTGAGCTTGGGCTCCAGGACTTTGACAGACTATAGTGTCTCTTTCCTGCACTGCACAGTCCAAGCTAAATTACAAACACGGAACTTCAGGAAGAAACCTGCCAGTATTAAACTTGGTTTTCTTAAAGAACTCAAAATGGAAAACAAGGAGATGGTGGTAAAATGCTTACTTTTTAGCAACACAGAAGAGTTTCACTGTGTAACTTGTTTCTAAAACAAATATATACCAATGAAAAAAGAATTTCACCATTTTGGTAAAGTATGTGGCTTTTTCAGTGTGTCTTAGTTTAGTTCTGTAGAGTAAGACAGGCATTTTAGAACCATAATACTGGTTGCCATCCAATGAAGAGAATACAAATCATCCTTTTGGAGATCTCCATTCTGAAGACAGCTTTCTAACATTGCCATTTGCTATAATCCAAACCAATTGATTAGCCTTATCTTTCTCAATTGACTAAAAGGCACATTAAAGGCAGTTCTAGAGAGCCTCATCTTCAAATTACTGTACATCCAGTTACTCAAGATTCCTACCACAATGCATCATTGCCTTCTTCAGAACAGATCTTTTTGTCCATTACCCCAGAGAAGAGAAAACTTGGAAAAAAAAATTAAAAAAACATTGCCTGTTTAAAAATATTCAACTTAGATCTGCTCTTTCCAGTCCTCTTGTATGTGTTGGTCTCCACTTTGCCTGAAGTTTCCCCAAAGATAATGCATGTAGAGTGAACAAGAGCAGAAATGAGAACAGTTTCTGTAGCACCAAAAATCTCCAAGCTGTGGCATTGTATTCTTTATTTATATCAGATACAACTATATGAAGTTCCGTTTGGTTCTTGTAGGCTGGTTGGTTTCAGGTACCTGAGACAATAGCACCAAATTCAACAGAAAGAAAAAGAGAGAGCACTTAAGACCAAGGCTCTGCACATACTTGGTGCAAATGGAAACTGAATGGCTCAGAGGACTGCTCTCCCATGAGCAGTTTGAGAGGATAAACCCACCCATCTTGACGAGTTCACAGGAATGTTTCAAACATATGAACTGTTCTTTCCATCTCCTGCAAGAGACACAGAGCATCAATTATACATAGATATAGAGACAGAAATAAATTTACATTACATAATCTTATTTACTGGGCACTTTTTTTTAAATCTGAACAAATAATTAACAGGCAAATAGACATTTCTGTTTATTAACTGCTATCTGCTAGCAAAATATGGTAAAAGAGGAAACTAATTAAAGAAGTATTAATGCAGAAAAGCACTCCACTATGACAGTCCATGAGAAAAATCAAAGTGTATCAGGGTCACTTACATAATTAATGTACACAATAGGTATTAAGAAAGCATTGCAATGGCACACCGCATGAATTCAACTCTTACGGCACACTTCTGCTATTGGTGACTCAGCTGTAAACACGTATCTGCACAGTTTGGAGAATCAAAGCAAAGAGCAGTCTCTACATACTCCTGCTCAGTAAGTGTCTTTTTCATCTACCTAACATTTGGCACAGACTTTCAAACATATTTTTAGGTGAAGACAGCAGAGGAATAGCATGAAAATGGTTTGAAAAGTATTTTGCAGGATCTCTACAATATCCCATGCTAAGGTCTTTCCAGGTTTTGTTGTAAAATATTCCTGGAGAAAAATATTTAGTGTTCAATGATCCAATTGGAAAATAGCACCTGTTGTCCTTTGGTTATCAGTTGAGTCAGCAAGCTGATCCAAACCCCTCTACAGCTAAAACAATGATGCTGGAGGGAATGCCCGTCCCAAGTTACGATCAGCTTACGCCAGTGGTGAAATGACCAATTTACTGTTGATGCAGACAGGAGGCCTTTGACAGCAGACACTTTAGAGGCCAAGGATGACAGCAAAGCAAACAACTGGCTTACATCGCACTGTATTTGGCTTTCCCAGGGGTGTACTTACTGATCTAGATGAAGTTTGCAAACTTCTAAGGTCTTGTATGAAAGTCACAATCAGCAAACTGCATGGAGCAGAGGTACGTAATTTTTTTTTGGCCTAGTTACGCAAATGCAAGTAAGGGCAACCGCGGCAACACTGGCTCAGTGTGCCTCTAAAGCAGCCACTTTACATCCACTGTTAGTCATACCACAAATGTGGAAACTGCTTCTACTCAATTTTTATTCTGCTAGCATGCGCTTCTCCATTTTTACTCTGCTAACATGTGCTTCTCCATACTGCTGTCTCTCTCCTCTTTTTCCTCCATTGTTTTAGGTTAAATTCTTAATCCTTTTCTGAGGAAAGTATTATTAGAAACCACCTCTGGTTTTTAAGTCATTACTACACTAAACTCTTTTCTGTTTACACGTACCTTCCTCAAAGTCTATTTAAAGCTTCTGCCTGCTAGTACAATAATAATTTGATAGATTAACTTAATTCTTGAAAAAACAGTCTCACAAAAGTCAGATAAAGAATAAAAGAAACTGTACAACATCACCTCTATAAGTTGAGATTTGTCATAGTCTCTACGATGTCTGTAGATGCATTGACTGAGGAGCGAATACAATCTCTCAAGTTGGTCAACAGTCAGGTTGTCACTTTTCTTAACCACCAAATCAAGCAGTTTCTGTTGGAACAACAAAAGGCAAAGTTAAGAGCACTTTTATAATCACTTATTTTTTTAAGGACAAATCAGAAATGCAATCTCCTTATGAAGCCCTGTTTTATACAGATACATATAAATAAAAAGGACCACACCTGGATATCAGTAAGGCCACTGCTTCCATGTAGATCTAAAAAGGACTCAATGTCTCTTTTCATTTCTCTGCTTATACCCACACTTTCTTTTCTTATCTTAAGATTTTATAGTCAGTATAGCTGGGGCAACGTTTGTTCTGTTTGAATAATACTTCACCGTATTTCATCTTGGTCAATAATTATGACAAAGCAAACCACAAATAACGGCCTTGATAGCTAAAGCAGACATTTTTAAGAACTTGCATTGGCATGAAATTGTAAGAAGTACCAAATAGAAACACATTTGGAATTCCACAAATGTTGAAAAATGGTACAATAAAAGAAGAGGGGTGGGGAACAACACATGTAAAACTGCTCATAAACAAAAGGTGAAAGCGTGTATTTTACACAGTAGCAGAGAATAAAATTTAAGAATTTTTTTCTTAACACTTCTATTGTTTCCAAGGAGATTATCATCTGTACTCCACAGCAAATGGGATCTAAATTTCATAGTAGGTCAAGCTAGTTTCTACAATAGAAGACAGCAAATTTTGTTGTAACTTTGCTTAAAAAGAAACAAAACTGAAAGAAAATTAACAGCAGGGGTTCAGTCTATAACGTCAAAACATCAGCACAAATTCCAATTTGCTTTCCAATCCACTAACAGTTCTTTCCACCAAGTACACGTACACGGGAAGGGAAAAAGATGACGTTAACTCCTAATTACTAGGCACCCAGCAGATCCTCAGTAACTGGCATGTCCAATTAACACATATGAGTACCTGCAAAAACTGCAATTAAAATAGTGGACTGCTGTGCCATTACTGGATTTGTAAAGGTAGTAATGATGGGACAGTAAGGATTCAGTAGTTTTATTAACTCTTCATCCAAAAAACACTGATCAACAAAATATCTTCAAAAGTTAACCACTGCCGTAATACTTGTTTGCAGTCAAAAATAAAGAAAATATTGCTTGAGAACAGAGAAAGGAAGCATTTTTTATGGAGTCTGTTAACAGTTCAATTTATTTTTCAGTTCCATTACCTTTAGTCTGTCATGGTCAACAACTACAGACAGTAAGGGATCCGATGGTTCCTCCGGGACCTGCTCCAAACTTGCGGGCTTCGACTGTTCCATAGCGACTTTTCGTGTTTTCTTGCTTTTGAATACACCTGTAATTTGAAAAACAATTGTCAGCACTGTCAGTCTCAAAATGAACAGCTTGTTTCTTCACTTTGGTTTGATTTTGCCTGTTTGGTTTGTTGGGTTTTTTTGAACCAAGCAAGCATGATAGTAGCAGTGCACATTATTCATCAGCTTTGCAGAATTCTGAACGTTTACAGGTGCACAAAACCACAGTTCAGAAAACACACGTGAAACTGGTCATCTTTAAAACTGAACTCCAAAGTCCCAACAGAAAACTGAATGTCACTGAAAGTTTTCCCATTGTATCATTTCTATTTAGCAACATCAAATTATGCAGCTTCTAAGGGAAGTTCAGGTATTAAGCTAGTGCTCAAAATCTTTTCTGCTTAAGTGAATCAAATCCTCATTTTTCTCTCCAAAGCAACCCATGTCTTCATCACCATGGTAATTCTAACATCTGCTCTACTCCTGAAACTTCATGTTTTTGTGACACATTTCTGTTTTCTTCCACCTCTATATTAAAGCTGTTGTCCAATCCTGTTGTGGAGAACAAAATATTTTTATATCTCTTGATTCTTTCCCTACACTCATTCACTGTTTTTTTTCTCTTCCTCAGCTATTTATAATGCCTTTTTTTCAGAGGACCACCTGTTATTATAGCCATCCTTAATGTATACAAAATTCAACTACAAATTTAGAATCGTAAAGGCTCTTAACGTACATCATATTCTTCTTCTGATATTCTTAGGACCTTTCTTCACTATTCTCCTTACCCTTAGAGAAAATATGTACAAACACAGACAACATGTATATAGTGATATTCTCATAATTCAGATCTCTCATTAAAGCTTATTTACTTTGTAAATCTCAACGCTAACTTTTGAAGTAAAGATTTCATTCTTTTAGACAATTCTGAAAAGCTAATTACAAAGGCAATCATGCGTAAGGCTTTTATTTCTCTTCCCTGAGGAAACTGTCTCTTGTCTTCAAAGGACGTGGCCCCTTCTTTAATGCACCACCAGGATTTCCCTTCTCCTTCTCTTATCTTTTTGCTGCACTGTTACTGTGTTGACTGTAACTCCAAAGCCAGATACCTTCTCCAATAGATAAACAAGGGTTTATCTGGCTTTTGCTACGAGTTAAACTGCTTTAACTTTTTGCTATGAGCAAATGTTTTTTAAAGGAATACATTCTGTATTTCTATGGTCTTTTATCAAATGTCAATGATACTTTTATCATAAATCTCTAACAGAACAAGTCAAAACATATCATATAGATCAAAATAAAGATCAGATAGAACATACAGACCAAAACATGTATCATGTATTTATCTGCATTGATAATATTTTTTAAATCCTTAATTATTGTTGAAAAGTTTTCTCAGAATTTACAGTATTTCCCATAAAGCCTACAAAAATAAACAGAATAGTCTAAGTACAGAAATATGCTTACTTGCCTAAGATAACATTACAGCAAGTCAAGGGTGGACTTCTAATTTATCTTTGTGGAATTATATGTTGTAAGCATACTAGAAGTTTCAAATAAATAGACAGCAGTTCATAGAATATTATCATATAATAGTCATTGTAACATAAGATTACAAATAAAAATATACACACAAATTAACTTGGACACTAAGATAAGGACAGAAACATTGAAAACAAGCTATACCTTCTTTATCTGCTTCAGCATCTTTAGTTTCAATGTCTGTGCTCTGTAGTGTTTTTTCATTATTGCTGCAATGTGGTAACTCAGCTTTCACTAGATCATCTCCTTGACTTTCACTGCAAGCTTCTGTTTTATCCTTTGGCTGATCTTCAGATGAAGATTTTTGCTTGTTACTAGACCCATCACTGTTGTCACAGGGTGAAACAGCATCAACTGATTCCATTTTACCATTGTGACATGCTGGAACAGGTATGCCCTCTGAGCTGTGTACAGATGTCTCTCCATTCACACAGTCCCCTTTTGATGTAGAGTCCTTCCTTAATTCCTTTTCAGTACTCAGGGTAACACTGTCGGTTATTAACAGAGATTCATTTGAGCTCTCTTCTTCTGTGGATGCAAAATTGTTTTCCTTTCCTGATGTCCCATTGTTAAGCCTCTGCTCTGCATCTATATCCATAATATCACAAGAGGATTCATCATTTGTCATAGAGAGATCTCCTGTTTCCTCCCCATTCTCCTCAATGCAGTCAGTGCTGATCTCTAGCTCTCCATTTTCCAGCAATTTACTGTCCTCTCCATGATTTTCATCATCAGCAAACTTTGCATCATCTTCATCTTTCTTCAAATTATTGACTTTCCTCTTCTTAATAATGCCTTTGCCCCACTGTGAGCGTCGTCTCGATTTTCTCCTTATTCGAACTGAATTGTAATGAAAAAAAGAAACTTTAGATGCACCAGTACCCCTCAGTAAACAGACTAGGATATTAGAATATGCTGTAGCGTGTGAGGCAATCAATGTGTTCACATTTCAAGGAAAAAGCAAGCTGTCTGTTGATTTCAGTGTGAGCAAATTACAGATACTAAGGACCTTTAGAAGTATAAGGAGTGAACGCTCAGTTGTGTTCACAATTCCTACTCTATGGAAACAAGGGCGACTTGCTAGCCTTTCCTCCTTGATGTAATTTATATATACCCATTTGTAGATAAAACACTAAAAGAAAACAGCTAAGCAATGATGTAGAACTCAGTCAGTCATTCTCATTTGGGTAATGCAGACTCTAAAGACAGTTATTCTCATTTTCCCTTTTTAGAACCTCAGCAATTTGAAATCATTATACAATGAAACAAATGGAAGTGCAATCCATGGATTCATAGAATAACTCAGGTTGGAAGGGATATCAGGAAGTCTCTAGTCCAACCTACTACTCAAAACAGGGTCAGCTATGAGGGCAGACCAGCTTACTCAGGGCTTTATCCAGCCATGTATTGAAAACTTCCATGGATGCAGACTAAATGACCTTCATGGGCATTCCGTACCAATAAGTTAATTGTCGTAACAGTGAAAAAGGCTTTTTGCCCTCAGTCAGCACCTCTCATTTCAATTTATGTCCACTGTCAATTCAAAGACATCTTCACTGTTTAAGTCAGCTACATCTCCTCAATCTTCCCCTCATTCCCACCTCTGTACTCAAGTTCACTGCATTGACAAAATGTGGATTTAAAAAATGAGGATCTTTGTTTCAGACATGGACCATTTAGCAACCCTGTCTACAGCAAGACCTCACAAACACCTGCATTTATGCAATGAGTCTGTAAGCAGAAGGGGAAGCATAGGTCCTCAAACTAGCCTCATCACCAATGCCTTCCCTCCATATTATGCAACTCAACTTGAAGCAACATGGACATGTGATCCTTTTTTCATTACTTCTGCATCTTTTTTCATTTTTCCTTTTTCTTACTTGCACTTTCTGTGCCTTTGAAAAATCACATAATAAACTTCTTTTCAGAAAGGATGCCTTTTTTTTTTTACTAACCTATTTGCAGTGAAATACAAATAAGGCACCAATCTAAAAGGTTTGGAGGCACATTTGCAATACGATCAGCAAATACAGAAGGAAGACCATTCAAACCTAATACTATTGTTAACGTCCTTTTCAGGAGCACTAACAAGACACAGCTCAGAAGACTAAGGAAGAGATTGGGAAAAGCTGAAACTTCTACATTCAAATACAAGTAATGATGCAGACTGCTCATATTTTTGAAAAATTGCTGAAGGTGTGGCCAAGTGATTGTAATTGAAAATCACAGCCAATAGTTACCAGAGATTAACAAATTTTCTTCCATTTCAAAATGAACTCCTATGTGAGCACCTCCATAATGTTCTTGGTATTTGTAGGTTGCTTTGATTTATGGGATATTAAGTCCTAGATCTGTGTCTGCCAACCTCACACTGAGTTACAAAGATCTTGCTCTGAAGATACAAGCACTGTGCAAGTACAAGTGTTGAGAATTAATTCACAAAAGCTCAGAGAAGCACAGCTGTACTTCAGAATTTCCTCCCCATGAGTGGCATTTGTAAGCAGGTAGTTTAACCACTACATTAGGAATAAATCCTAACCTTTTAGCTTTAAAGCTATCTAAAGATACAATCATATTACAATAAAAAACACAGTCTCACTTGGAGTGTGTATTTATTGTTACAAATAATCCTTATGCAGAACTGTAAGATTTGAGGAAAAAAAATCCCCTTTCTCCAGCTATTTTGTAGATTTGATAGCAGCTTCTACAGTCAGTGTCACTGTTCTATTGATGACAAACTACAACCTATTCACATAACTTTTCAGGAGCTCATGTAATCTTTCCCTAGATTGTGCAAGAGATTTTCATTAATAACAGAAGCAGCAAACCTGAAACTAAACAGGAAGATGTAAACTTACAGACAAAAAAAATCCCTTATTACGCAATGGGTTTAGCCTCAGGTCAACTCCAAAGATGGGTAAATAAAGCACAGAAAGGGAGTAAAAGTCTGTTAAAGGAAATTTAACATGTTCTAAAGTGTATAAATTAATAAGAAAGTTGAAATTTTTAAAGATACACTGATTTTGGCTTTTTAGGCTGACTTTGCTGTAAGAGTCAGATAAAATGTCAAATATATTTGACATTTATTATATCAAAGAATTGTACTTTAAATATGCCCATTTCACTAGTGCATCCGTTTTGTCCACCCTGTGAGCTCCATCTGGGATGAGAACCCATAATTTGCCTAAACACACAAGTACATTCCTAAAATTCCTAAGTGTGGGAGAAATCACATTTAAGTAAAGCGGTATTAACCCTTGTATTACACATTTCATTAAATTCCAAGTCTTCCTCAATGACAGTCAGCAAGTCCAGCTCACTCACTCTCTCCTGCAGTACTATTCAAACATATGTTGTGCATGTTGGTTTTTATCGCTGTTTTTAATTAGGACAAAGCAACCACAAAAAGTGCCACAGAAGATGTCCTCCCAGGAATTGTGACGTTTACACTGCATCAAAACCAGTAAATGCAGGAAATTTTTCAGCTACCTCATCAAAGGATGCACACAAAACAGAGCTTTGATTGAAACACTGCCATTATTATAAAACTGGTGTTATGTCACAACATTAAAAAAATTGATACCTCCAACCAACACCTAAGATTTAGGAAAGAAGAACAGCATTTGATTGCCAGCTACTACAGAACATGCCCTCCTAACGTTTAATAGTATTTTTACTGACAAAAGCAATAATCTAGCTGCTTTGGGTTTTCACCCACATTTAGTCAAGAGAACTCAGTTAACGATAAAGTTTTTCCCTCCCAGACTCCTACCAGTTCTTATTTCACAGCAGTACCATTGTCACCTGAGCCACCCAGACCTGTAACCAACAGGTGACCAACACTTCTAAAATCCCAATTCTTTTTGCCCACATACTTCTAAGAATCAACCTTTTCCCCATCATTCAAATAAAAGCCTTCCTGCTTTCAACCCCTTCCATTCCGACTACTGAAGCCTTTTCTGCTCAGGCTTTCACAAACCCACCTAAATCTCTCATTTGAATTTATTTAACACAAACCTGCTCACATCATTGGGACCTCAGCGAGACTCTTAGTCCCCTACCTAATTTATCTTTGAGCCCATTCACCAGTGTTCACCTTGTTGGTCAAAGTAGACTTCTAGTCCTCACATTTAAACTGCCCCTTCAAAACAACACCTTTTTGTTCTCATCTGGCCTGCGTTGCTCCATGCAAAGAAATGTCTTTTGGGATACGAGAAGAAATTTTCGTTCCAGATCCTTAGCACCCATTACACAGATTTTTCTTTTAGACAGCTAAGCCTCTAGGAAGAGTGAAAAGCTGAGCAAGGAATACAACATTTAAAAACAAAACCCACCACCAGTCTGTCTTTCTATCCTGCCCACTTCCCCCGGTAAAGCTAAGGGAGTAGTACAAGTGGGAGGAGTGTTTAATGGAGCAGGGAACCATGTGACCAAATGTAGATGTCGACACCAGATTTCATCACCTAGATTGATTCCCTTTATATTTCCTGGAAAGAAAAAGGCACTACTGTGAGGTTAACACAGACCTGAGAAGCTGTCATATGAGGCAGGAAAATGTAAAATTGATCTCTGAATCCTGCAAAACAGTGGAATATGATTCAAAAAGGAAGAAGGAGCTACCACAGGGTAAAACTGATGCAAAACTAAAGGGCTAATGGGCAGGAACTAATGGTTTAATGGATTGCTGCTAAAAAATAAGCTTCACCTGGAGTCCCCTCTTCTGTACCTTAATGCTGATAATTTATAAAACTGCAAATTATCAAGAGCAGAATCCCACACTTTTTATTTTATATATAGTCAGTATGATTCATGACATTAAAGTTTTCAGTAAGTAACGGAATGGGATAGCTATTTACAGAAGAAAAACTTCAAGTTAACTTTGTTTAAAAAATTAACAGAGTATGTGCAATTGCAAGTTAACACCTTAACACCTTTTCAATTTTCCTTTTAAAACTACTCATCTGAAATCTACCCATTGATACCCAGTCTTTTGGCAGTATTTGTGCCAGAGGCGGTAGAAATACTATTGTCAGAGGAATCCTGCTTTATAGAACTGAGTTTCTGTAACTCAAACTATTATAATACCAATTATTCACACATGAATACATTCACTTGACTTCTGAATTGCTGAACTCTTCTCTCTATAATCTTCACATAACCTCTATAGGTTTGCGAAAGGGATCCTCACTTCAGTTCTAGCTTCTTTCTGGTTTGCTTTTTTTAAAATAGTTATTCAGAATTTTTAATGACAATAAATATCTGTTTGACTACAAGTCACACTAACATTTTGCTTGGGTTCACATGAAGTTGGTATCAAAAACAAAAGTTCCCCACTTTTTTTTTCCTAAGCTGCAGAGTCTATGCGGACAGCGTTTTTAAAGTGCAACGTAATACAATGTAATTAATCACTGAATACAAATTTACTCTGCATTTCATTAAACAGTAAGTGAGGTTTCTCAATTCTTCCACTCCTATGTTGAGACACTTTAAGAGTCGGCTGAAAGATCCCTAAACTTAGGCAGACAGCATTTCCCCCAGAGGTGGCCTCCCACGAGTGAAAAAGAAATTCTGTACTTACTTCAAAAGGACTAGTCCTCTAAGCATAAGTTAAGTAAAAAGAAACCTGTGGCTGACTTTCAGAAGTTCTGAATTCTTGCCCACTGACAGGTTCTGCTTGGAGATTCTCAAGTCAGATACACCAAGTAATGACAACATCTTGTGGTGAAATAAGCACCCTTATCTAGGGGTGCACACCAACCCTGTCCAGAGCAGAGCACAGTTCTTGGATAGTGAAGAACAGTGATAGTAAAAAAAAACCCAAAACAATATGAACAAACAAATCCAAATCATTCCCACATTCCTGAGGTATTTCTGCAAGATCTAGAGGTAACTGTGACCTTTCTGTTTAGTAGTCTCAGGAAAACGTATCTCAAAAACATGGGTGAATGGTACAGAAGCTTCAGAGTTGAGGCATACACTGTTGCTGTCCCCCAATCTAGCAGTACAGTGAAAGAACTGCAGACTATATAGAAATAAAGTTAACAGTTGGAAAAGGATGCAGATATAATTAGAAGATTCAAAGACTGTCAATTATTAACAAGCAAGTCTGCTTGCCTTAATGTGGATGAACTCTAATGAGAAGATGTAGCAGTCAAAGCAGATATGTTTCTCTTGAAATTTCTGTAGTTTGACTACTAGAGTATATTGAGTGTAGTACAGTATGAGTGGAGGCTAACAAGTTCACTTTATGCTGTAGAAAAGAAGACCCTTATATGCCTCTGCACTGCTTGTAAGTCTATCAGAGAATGTGAATCCTCTGTCATTAAATGATAAAACTCAATGCATCAAACACTAGATTCTCTCGTTACCTTTATTTCATGAAGAATTCCTGGGGATTAAAATCCAAAGGAGATTCTCATGGCAAGCAAGATCACCATGGATCTAGATTTTGTGTCTGCAGTATCATCAAGAACCACTTGAAGCAATGCACGTGTTTTAAGTTTTTCTTCGATGATCAAAACCCTAAACTTCTTTCTGATGTCTTGTGTGTAAAGTAACTCAAAGCCTTGAGAAAGCACTTATTACCAGCAATTTATGCTCTCTTATGCAGCATCCAGAATATCTACCTATCTGCCACAGTAATTTAGCTGCTTCCAGTAGCTCCACATTCCTTACCAAGGGGCACTGAATAGTCTACTTGAAAGTCTCTGGAGTTTTTAGTCACAAAGTCCCAAACTGCAGTCAGAGATAAGCAGCAAGAAAGAACAGAGCACAGTTCCACAATGGCTTAAAAAGCAAAATGAGGTGCCAGCTTCCACTAACAGACAAAGCCATTTCTCCCTCCAAAGCCAGCTATAGCATTTCCACTACCTCATTTGTGCCGGCGCTACTGTTCCTGCAGTAAAACAGATAAGGGAACTAAATCCATCTGAAATGTTGGGGTTTTTTCTGGGTTAGTTTTCAACATCTTCAGTTGAGCTTTCCAACTCATGAATGATGGTGCTGGCACAGGGGACATGGTGGGAATATGCAACCAGTGAAAACGCAAGACAGCACCTTTAGTAGTAACCTGCAGCTTGAAGTGACTGTGGAAACTAACCCCTACAAGACATGTCATTTTCTTCACCTAGATGGAAGGCACCCAAGGCACAGACCTGAAAAGTGCATTAAAAAACTGTATGCAACAACTTAACATATTTACGATCTTCACCAGCATATATAACAGCTTATGTTATGTAAACAAATACTTGAAGAACCTGTATGCTTCTACTCAAAAAGAGGTCCAGTTCCATAAGAAGGAGATGAAACGTTTCCAAAAAAAATCTTGGCTGCAGTATCCCCAGCATTTTCTCCCCCTAGTCAACTGCTTTCCCCTACCATCCTCTACAATGCTCTCAACTCAGGCTCTTCCCAATATTTCTCACAAAACACTCCCAATATTTCTCACAAAACACTCCCAATATCTTCTGTTCCTCCCCACCCCAGCTGAACAGGACACACTACATCTGAGGTGTGCATGCCATGTCTGGCCAATAGAATGTTTTAACTGATCAGCTAACACAGCCAGGCAGAACAAGTAACTACCATTTTCAATCTATAGCCTTCTCCTTCAGTAGGTGCGTAGATTTATCCAGCTACCAATTTTCACAAAACCTGCAGAAACCTAATCTTTCAGCCCTCAACTCCTGTCAATCTGTCTGAACCCGGCTAAATGATTCAGAAGTTATTAGGGGAGCGGAGATGGACAGAGAGCACAGGTACTATTTTCTTGGGAAACTGAGCTAAAAATACAGAATCATAGAATCATTTAGGTTGGAAAAGACCTTTAAGATCATCGAGTCCAACCGTTAACCTAGCACTGTCAATGCCACCACTAAGCCATGTCCCTAAACCACGTGCCACATCTACATGTTTTAAATGCCTCAAGGGATGGTGACTCCACCACTTCCCTGGGCAGCCTGTTCCAGTGCTTGACAACTGGTTTTGGGGAAGAAAGTTTTCCTAATGTCCAATCTAAACCTCCCCTGGCACAACTTGGGGCCATCTCCTCTTGTCCTGTCACTTGTTACTTGGGAGAAGAGACTGACCCCCACCTGGCTACAACCTCCTTTCAGGTAGTTGTAGAGAGCGATCAGGTCTCCCCTCAGCCTCCTTTTCTCCAGGCTGAACAACCCCAGTTCCCTCAGCCGCTCCTCATAAGACTTGTGCTCCGGACCCTTCACCAGCTTCGTTGCCCTTCTCTGGACACGCTCCAGCACCTCAATGTCTTTCTTGTAGTGAGGGGCCCAAAACCAAACACAGTACTCGAGGTGCAGCCTCACCAGTGCCGAGTACAGGGGGACAATCACCTCCCTGCTCCTGCTGGCCACGCTATTTCTGATACAGGCCAGGATGCCGTTGGCCTTCTTGGCCACCCGGGCACACTGCTGGCTCATATTCTGCTGGCTGTCCACCAGCACCCCCAGGGCCTTTTCCACCAGGCAGCTTTCCAGCCACTCTTCCCCAAGCCTGTAGCGTTCCATGGGGTTGTTGTGACCCAGGTGCAGGACCCAGCACTTGGCCCTGTTGAACCTCATACAATTGGCCTCAGTCCATTGATCCAGCCTGTCCAGATCCCTCTGTAGAGCCTTCCTACCCTCCAGCAGATCAACACTCCTGCCCAACGTGGTGTCCTCTGTGAACTTACTGAGGGTGCACTCGATGCCCTCGTCCATATAATTTACAAGAAACCACAGTAATTATGTTAGTAAAGTACATGACAAGACAGTCACACAGGAAAATTAAAGAGAAAAATGAAGTCAAAAGAGAAGAGACAATCATACTAGTACAACCTGTGGATATAATTTTTAGACTTTCCCACCTCTATAGATCTGCTCATTTTCCCTCTGCTGAGTAGCTTTGTACAACAGCAACTATTACAGCTATATACATTTTTTGTATAATCAGTTGGCTCTTCAGGACTACTGAATGACACCTTCCCTGCTGCAAGACAGCCATGAACAAGTGAAAGGTTCTCCTGCAACTTCACAAGCAGAGAAGCAGCTCCTGCTCTTATTACAATTACAATGAATAGAGATTACAGCATTCATTTATATCACGTATCTGGAAGTTCATGCCTGCTGGCTGGTTTCTGTGTCAGGAGGCAAAATTTAAAAAAAAAAAAAAAAAAAAAAACAACACAAAGAAAACTGAAGTTAAGAAATGGGTAATAATCACAGGAAAATCAACAACTTCTACAGACAGAAACTTTACACCAAGTCTTCAAAGAATTTAAATCAAACATTGCCACAGTTTTTAAAGGGAAAGAGTAAGATATATCTCAAAGGTCTGAAAACTATGTTTTATTACATCACTTGAGCAAATCACTTAGATTAAAAAAAAATTGATTTTAGAAGAACTCATTAAAAAAATCTTTTTCTAAAAAGTCTCTCTTTTTACCATGTTTGTAAGAAAGGTGGTGATAATGCTTTCAGGAAAACCTCCTTCTTGAGAGGATGAACAATCTTGCATTACTGAGTTAGAAAGGAGATGAATAACAAGAGAATATAAAAAAAGTCACTGATCAGGTAAATTGTGCGACCTTCTTTGCCCTCTGTCAGAGAAAGAAGACAATCAATTAATTCATAATACAGGCAGGTATTTAACAGTGATGAAAGAAAATTTCTTTGCCACCAGGTATCACTCAGTCCAAAAGTTTGATGGGATCCCAAAAAAGAACAGGCAGTCAGGATTTATTAGAACTCCCACAAATTCACTAAATGGCATTTTAAATTAGAAGAATTACAAAGCCTATGGGTTTTAAAAGAACTGTTAACCAACTCAGAATCAACTAAGTTGGTTTCTCCTTCAAAATCAGGCATGAAAAAAAAAGATTTTTATTTGTCAAATGCTTGCAACTTCCTTTTAAAGCATCTGGTTGAAGCCAGCATCAGATATAGGAGATCAAACTACTCTCATCCAGAATGCCAACTCCTACATTACCCAGAACAAAATGATAAAGAAACAAAAAGAGACAGTTGTCTCAGCTCTGAGTAAAGATGTCCTCAAATTCCAGAAAATCATTTTTAATGGTTTTTGTCAAGTTACAGTACTTGCCTCTATCTCAAGTGAGAATTAATCCAAGTCAAATCCCTTTTCTGGAAAGCAGAATGAGAAAAGAAAACAGTAGCAAATATAGGATTTGTGACAAAACATCAGCAGCTACTTGGATTTTAATGTTAGCATCTGGATGACTGTTAATATGGCAGTATCCAAATTCTGAATCCAAATTCAGAACTAGTCCAAAAGGCAGAAAATAGTTAAACTAATAAAAACTATATGGCATCTGGTCTGCCATGTCCTTTGATAAGGCATTACTGCAGTCATATGAATGTCTGAAGTACACCGATCACCGACACCACTGTAGCAGAGGTCAAAAACTGAACAGATAAAAAACAGACCAAAAAAAAACCCAAAAAAACCCACCACAAACAAAAAAAAAAAAAAACCAAACAGAAAAA